>NW_027459321.1:0-293972 GCF_050624435.1 Tenrec ecaudatus | reverse complement strand
AACTAGGTTAACGAGCGGGCCCTTGGACTATGTAGGTTACCTAGGGGGCACTTGGACTATCTAGGTTAGCTAACAGGAACTTGGACTATCTAGGATACCTAGCGGGCACTTGGAGTATGTAGGTCAACTAGCGGGCCCTTGGACTATCTAGGTTAGCTAACGGGCACTTGGACTATCTAGGTTACCTAACGGGACCTCTGATTATGTAGGTTCCCTAGCGGGCACTTAGACTATGTAGTTTTCCTTGCGGGCATTTGGACTATGTAGGTTACCTAGCGAGCACTTGGACTATGTAGGTTCCCTAACGGGCACTTTGACTATGTAGGTTCGCTAGCGGTCAAGTGGACTATGTAGGCTCCCTAGAAGGCACTTGAACTATGTAGGTTATCTATAGCGCACTTTGACTATGTAGGTTATCTAGCGGGCACTTGGATTATCCAGGTTACGAAGCGGGAACTTGGACTATGTAGGTTACCTAGAGGACACTTGAACGATCTAGGTTAACAAGCGGACTCTTGGACTATCTAGGTTTACTAGCGGGTACTTGGACTATCTAGGTTAACTAGAGGGCACTTGGACTATGTAGGTTACCAAACGGGCACGTGGACTATCTAGGTTAACGAACGGACACTTGGACTATGTAGGTAACCTAGCGGGAACTTGGACTGTCTAGGTTACATAGCGGGCACTTGGACTATCTAGGTTAATGAACGGGCACTTGGACTATGTTGGTTAGCTAACAGGCACTTTGACTATCTAGGTTACCTAGCAGGCACTTGGACTATGAAGGTTACCTAGCGGACACTTGGACGATCTAGGTTTACTAGCGGACACTTGGACTATCTAGGTTAACTAGCGGGCACTTGGACTATGTAGGTTACCTAGCGGGCACATGGACTATGTAGGTTACCTAGCGGGCACTTGGACTATCTAGGTTACCTAGCGGGCACTTGGACTATGTAGGTTAACTAGAAGGTACTTGGACTATCAAGGTTACCTAGCGGGCTCTTTGACTATGTAGGTTACCAGCGGGCACTTGGACTATCTAGGTTAACTAGCGTGCCCTTGGACGATCTAGGTTAACTAGCGTGCACTTGGACTGTCTAGGTTACCTAGCGGGCACTTGGACTATCTAGGTTAACGAACGGGCACTTTGACTATGTAGGTTAACTAGCGGACACTTGGACTATCTAGGTTAGCTAACGGGCAATTGGACTATCAAAGTTACCTAATGGGCACTTGGACTATGTAGGTTACCTAGCGGACACTTGGACTATCTAGGTTACCTAGCAGGCACTTTGACTATCTAGGTTAACTAACGGGCACTTGGACTATGTAGGTTGACTAGGGAAAACTTGGACTATATAGGTAACCTAGCGGGCGCTTGGACTATGTACGTTCCCTAGCGGGTACTTGGACTGTCTAGGTTAACTAGCGGGCACTTGGAGTATGTAGTTTACCTAGCAGGCACTTGGACTATGGAGGTTAACTAGCGGGAACTTGGACTATCTAGGTTAGCTAGCGGGCACTTGGACTATGTACGTTCCCTAGCGGGCACTTGGGCTATCTACGTTACCGAGCGGGCACTTGGACTATGTAGGTTAACGAACGGGCACTTGGAATATGTAGGTAACCTAGTGGTCACTTGGACTGTCTAGGTTACCTAGCGGGCACTTGGACTATCTAGGTTACCTAGCGGGCCCTTGGTCTATGTAGGTTAACTAGCAGGCCCTTGGAGTATGTAAGTTAACTAGAGGGCACTTGGACGATCCTAGTTAACTAGCGGGACTTGGACTATCTAGGTTAACTAGCGGGCACTTGGACTATCTAGGTTAACTAGCGGGCACTTGGACTATGTAGGTAACCTAGCGGACACTTGGACTGTCTAGGTTACCTAGCGGGCACTTTGACTGTCTAGGTTAACTAGCAGACCTTGGACTATGCAGGTTACCTAGCGAGCACTTGGACTATGTAGGTTCCCTAACGGGAATTTGGACTATATTGGTTACCTAGCGGGCACTTGGATTATGTAGGTTGCCTAGCAGGCACTTGGACTATGTAGGTTAACTAGCGGGCACTTGGATTATCTAGGTTAACTAACAGGCACTTGGACTGTGTATGTTCCAGAGCGGGCAATTGGACTATGTAGGTTCCCTAGCGGGCACTTGGACTATCTAGGTTCCCTAAAGGGCACTTGGACTATCTAGGTTACCGAACGGGCACTTGGACTATGTAGGTTAGGTAACGAGCACTTCTACTATCTAGGTTAACTAGTGGGAATTTGGAATATGTAGGTTACCTATCGGACACTTTGACTATCTTGGTTACCTAGCGGGTACTTGGACTATGTAGGTTAATTAGCAGACACTTGGACGAACTAGGTTAACGAGCGGGCCCTTGGACTATGTAGGTTACCTAGCGGGCACTTGGACTATCTAGGTTAGCTAACAGGAACTTGGACTATCTAGGTTACCTAGCGGGCACTTGGACTATGTAGGTTACCTAACGGGCACTTGGACAATGCAGGTAACCTAGCGGGCACTTGGACTGTCTAGGTTACATAGCGGGCACTTGGACTATCTAGGTTAACGAACGGGCATTCGGACTATGTAGGTTGCCGAGCGGGCACTTGGACGATCTAGGTTAGGTAACGGGCCCTTGACTATCTAGGTTACCTAGCGGGAACTTTGACCATGTAGGTTGCCTAGCTGGCATTTGGACTATCTAGGTTACCTAACGGGCACTTGGACTTTGTAGGTTTACTAGCGGACACTTGGACAATCTAGGTTAACTAGTGGGAACATGGAATATGTAGGTTAACTAAGGGGCCCTTCGACTATGTAGGTTAACTAGCGGGCACTTGGACTATCTAGGTTACCTAGCGGGCACTTGGTCTATCCAGGTTACGAAGCGGGCACTTGGACTATGTAGGTTACGAAACGGGCACTTGGACTATCTAGGTTAACGAACGGACACTTGGACTATGTAGTTAACCTAGCGGGAACTTGGACTGTCTAGGTTACATAGCGGGCACTTGGACTATCTAGGTTAACGAACGGGCACTTGGACTATGTATGTTAGCTAACAGGCACTTAGACTATCTAGGTTACCTAGCAGGCACTTGGACTATGTAGGTTACCTAGCGGACAATTGGACGATCTAGGTTAACTAGCGGGAACTTGGAATATGTAGATTAACTAAGGGGCCCTTCGACTATGTAAGTTAACTAGCGGGCACTTGGACTATCTAGGTTACCTAGCGGGCACTTTGTCTATGTACAAACCCTAGCGGTCACTTGGACTATCTGGGTTACCTATCGGGCACTTGGAATATGTACGTCCCCTAGTGGGCACTTGGACTATCTAGGTTAACTAACGGGCACTAGGACTATCTAGGTTAACAAACGGGCACTTGGTCTATCTAGGTTACCTAGCGGGCACATGGACAATGTAGGTCAACTAGCGGGGCCTTGGACTATCTAGGTTAGTTAACGGGCATATGGATTATGTAGGTTAACTAGCGGACAGTTGGACGATCTAGGTTAACTAGCGGGCCCTATCACTATGTAGGTTATCTAGCGGGCCTTTGGACTATGTAGGTAACCTAGCGGGCACTTGGACTATCTAGGTTACCTAGCGGGCACTTGGACTATGTAGGTTAACTAGAAGGCACTTGGACTATCAAGGTTACCTAGCGGGCTCTTGGACTATGTAGGTTAACGAACGGGCACTTGGACTATGTAGGTAACCTAGTGGTCAATTGGACTGTCTAGGTTACCTAGCGGGCATTTGGACTATGTAAGTTAACTAGCGGGCACTTGGACTATCTAGGTTAACTAGCGGGCCCTTCGTCTATGTAGGTTAACTAGCAGGCCCTTGGACAATGTAAGTTAACTAGAGGGCACTTGGATGATCCTGGTTAACTAGCGGGCACTTGGACTGTCTAGGTTAACAAGCGGGCACTTGGACTATCTAGGTTAACTAGTGGGCACCTGGACTATGTAGGTTCCCTAGCGGGCACTTGGACTATCTAGGTTACCTAAAGGGCACTTGGACTATGTAGGTTACATAGCGGACAATTGGACAATCTAGGTTTACTAGCGTGCACTTGGACTATGTAGGTTAACTAGCGGACACTTGAACTATGTAGGTTACCTAGCGGGCACTTGGACTATGTAGATTAACTAGCAGGCCCTTGGACTATCTAGGTTACCTAGCAGGCACTTGGACTATGTAGGTTAACTAGCGGGCACTTGCACTCTCTAGGTTACCTAGCGGGTACTTGGACTATGTACATTCCTTAGCGGGCACTTGGACTATCTATGTTAACTAGCGGGCACGTGGACTATGTAGGTTACCTAGCAGACCCTTGCACTATGTAGGTTACCTAGCGGGCACTTGGACTATGTAGGTTAACTAGAGGACACTTGGACGATCTAGTTTAACAAGTGGGCCCTGGGACTATGTAGGTTAACTAGCGGGCACTTGGATTATCTACGTTACCTGGCGGGCACTTGAACTATGTAGGTTAACTAGTGGGCCCTTAGACTATCTTGGTTAGCTAACGGTCAATTGGACTATGTAGGTTAATTAGCGGGTACTTGGACTATGTAGGTTCCCTAGCGGGCATTTAGACTATATAGATTACCTAGCGGGCACTTGGACTTTGTAGGTTACCTAGCGGGCACTTGGATTATCTAGGTTACCTAGCGGGCACTTGGATGATACAGGTTCCCTAGCCAGCACTAAGACTATTGGTTCCCTAAAGGGTACTTGGACTATGTAGGTTCCATAGCGGGCACTTGGACTATGTAGGTTCCCTATCGGGCACTTGGACTATATAGGTTTCTATCGGGCACTTAGACTATGTAGGTTAACTAGCGGGCACATGGACTATCTAGGTTACCTAGCGGGCACTTGTTCTATGTACATACCCTAGCGGGCACTTGGACTATGTATGTCCCCTAGAGGGCACTTGGACTATCTAGGTTAACTAAAGGGCACTAGGACTATCTAGTTTAAGTAGCGGGCACTAGGTCTATCTAGGTTACATAGCCGCCACGTGGACTATCTAGGTTAGCTAACAGGCACTTGGACTATCTATGATCCCTAGCGGGCACTTGTACTATCTATTTTACCTAGCTGGCACTTGGACAATGTAGGTCAACTAGCCGGCCCTTGGACTATCTAGGTTAGCTAACGGGCACTTGGACTATCTAGGTTCCCTAACGGGCACTTGGACTATGTAGGTTCCCTAGCGGTCACGTGGACTATGTAGGCTCCCTAGAAGGCACTTGGACTATGTAGGTTACCTATCGGGCACTTTGACTATGTAGGTTAACTAGCGGGCACTTGGACTATCCAGGTTACGAAGCGGGCACTTGGACTATGTAGGTTACCAAAAGGGCACTTGGACTATCTAGGTTAACGAATGGACACTTGGACTATATAGGTAACCTAGCGGGCACTTGGACTGTCTAGGTTACATAGCGGGCAATTGGCCTATCTAGGTTAACGAAAGGGCACTTGGACTATGTAGGTTAGCTAACAGGCACTTAGACTATCTAGGTTACCTAGCAGGCACTTGGACTATGTAGGTTACCTAGAGGACACTTGGACTATCTAGGTTAACTAGCGGGCCCTTGGACTATCTAGGTTACGTAGCGGGCACTTGGACTATCTAGGTTAACTAGCGGGCACTTGGACTATCTAGGTTACCTAGCGGGCACTTGGACTATGTAGGTTAACTAGAAGGCACTTGGATTATCAAGGTTACCTAGCGGGCTCTTGGACTATGTAAGTTACCTAGCGGGCACTTGGACTGTCTAGGTTACCTAGCGGGCACTTGGACTATCTACGTTAACGAACGGGTACTTGGACTATGTTGGTTAACTAGCGGACACTTGTACAATCTAGGTTAGCTAACGGGCAATTGGACTATCAAGGTTACCTAACGGGCACTTGGACTATGTAGGTTACCTAGCAGGCACTTTGACTATCTAGGTTAACTAACGGGCACTGGGACTATGTAGGTTGGCTAGCGAGCACTTGGACTATGTAGGTTCCCAAGCGGGCGCTTGGACTATGTAGGTTCCCTAGCGGGTACTTGGACTGTCTACGTTAACTAGCGGGCAATTGGACTGTCTAGGTTACCTAGTGGGCACTTGGACTATGTAGTTTAACTAGTAGGCACTTGGACTATGTAGGTTAACTAGCGGGCACTTGGACTATCTAGGTTACCTAGCGGGCACTTTGACTATGTACGTTCCCTAGCGGGCACTTGGGCTATCTACGTTACCTAGCGGGCACTTGGACTATGTAGGTTAACGAACGGGCACTTGGACTATGTAGGTAACCTAGTGGTCACTTGGACTGTCTAGGTTACCTAGCGGGCATTTGGACTATGTAGGTTAACTAGCGGGCACTTGGACTATCTAGGTTAACTAGCGGGCCCTTCGTCTATGTATGTTAACTAGCAGGCCCTTGGACAATGTAAGTTAACTAGAGGGCACTTGGATGATCCTGGTTAACTAGCGGGCACTTGGACTGTCTAGGTTAACTAGCGGGCACTTGGACTATCTAGGTTAACTAGTGGGCACTTGGACTATGTAGGTTCCTAGCGGGCATTTGGACTATATAGGTTACCTAGCGGGCACTTGGACTATCTAGGTTCCCTAGCGGGCACTTGGACTATCTAGGATCCCTAAAGGGCACTTGGACTATGTAGGTTACCTAGCGGACAATTGGACAATCTAGGTTAACTAGCGTGCACTTGGACTATGTAGGTTAACTAGCGGACACTTGAACTATGTAGGTTACCTAGCGGGCACTTGGACTATGTAGGTTAACTAGCGGGCACTTGCACTCTCTAGGTTACCTAGCGGGTACTTGGACTATGTACCTTCCTTAGCGGGCACTTGGACTATCTATGTTAACTAGCGGGCACGTGGACTATGTAGGTTACCTAGCGGACCCTTGCACTATGTAGGTTACCTAGCGGGCACTTGGACTATGTAGGTTAACTAGAGGACACTTGGACGATCTAGGTTAACAAGTGGGCCCTTGGACTATGTAGGTTAACTAGCCGGCACTTGGACGATCTAGGTTAACTAGCGGGCACTTGGACGATCTAGGTTAACCAGCGGGCACTTGGACTATCAAAGTTAACAAGCGAGCCCTTGGACTATGTAGGTTAACTAGTGGGCCCTTGGACTATCTAGGTTACCTAGATAGCACTTGGACTATCTAGGTTCCCTAGCGGGCATTTGGACTATGTAGGTTCCATAGCGAGCACTTGGACTATGTAGGTTCCCTATCGGGTACTTGGACTATGTAGGTTTCTATCGGGCACTTGGACTATGTAGGTTAACTAGCGGGCACTTGGACATCTAGGTTACCTAGCGGGCACATGGTCTATGTACAAACCCTAGCGGGCACTTGGACTATCTGGGATACCTAGCGGGCACTTGTACTATCTAGGTTACCTAGCTGGCACTTGGACTGTGTAGGTCAAGTAGCGGGCCCTTGGACTATCTAGGTTAGCTAACGGGCACTTGGACTATCTAGGTTACCTAGCGGGCACTTGGACTATGTAGGTCAACTAGCGGGCCCTTGGACTATCTAGGTTAGTTAACGGGCATATGGATTATGTAGGTTAACTAGCGGACACTTGGACGATCTAGGTTAACTAGCGGGCCCTATCACTATGTAGGTTATCTAGCGGGCCTTTGGACTATGTAGGTTAACTAGCGGGCACTTGGATTATCTACGTTACCTGGCGGGCACTTGAACTATGTAGGTTAACTAGTGGGCCCTTAGACTATCTTGGTTAGCTAACGGTCCATTGGACTATGTAGGTTAATTAGCGGGTACTTGGACTATGTAGGTTCCCTAGCGGGCATTTGGACTATATAGATTACCTAGCGGGCACTTGGACTTTGTAGGTTACCTAGCGGGCACTTGGATTATCTAGGTTACCTAGCGGGCACTTGGATGATACAGGTTCCCTAGCCAGCACTAAGACTACTGGTTCCCTAAAGGGTACTTGGACTATGTAGGTTCCATAGCGGGCACTTGGACTATGTAGGTTCCCTATCGGGCACTTGGACTATATAGGTTTCTATCGGGCACTTAGACTATGTAGGTTAACTAGCGGGCACATGGACTATCTAGGTTACCTAGCGGGCACTTGTTCTATGTACATACCCTAGCGGGCACTTGGACTATGTATGTCCCCTAGAGGGCACTTGGACTATCTAGGTTAACTAAAGGGCACTAGGACTATCTAGTTTAAGTAGCGGGCACTAGGTCTATCTAGGTTACATAGCCGCCACTTGGACTATCTAGGTTAGCTAACAGGCACTTGGACTATCTATGATCCCTAGCGGGCACTTGTACTATCTAGGTTACCTAGCTGGCACTTGGACTATGTAGGTCAACTAGCGGGCCCTTGGACTATCTAGGTTAGCTAACGGGCACTTGGACTATCTAGGTTACCTAACGGGCACTTGGATTATGTAGGTTCCCTAGCGGGCACTTAGACTATGTAGGTTTCCTTGCGGGCATTTGGACTATGTAGGTTACCTAGCGAGCACTTGGACTATATAGGTTCCCTAACGGGCACTTGGACTATGTAGGTTCCCTAGCGGTCACGTGGACTATGTAGGCTCCCTAGAAGGCACTTGGACTATGTAGGTTACCTATCGGGCACTTTGACTATGTAGGTTAACTAGCGGGCACTTGGACTATCCAGGTTACGAAGCGGGCACTTGGACTATGTAGGTTACCAAAAGGGCACTTGGACTATCTAGGTTAACGAATGGACACTTGGACTATATAGGTAACCTAGCGGGCACTTGGACTGTCTAGGTTACATAGCGGGCAATTGGCCTATCTAGGTTAACGAAAGGGCACTTGGACTATGTATGTTAGCGAACAGGCACTTAGACTATCTAGGTTACCTAGCAGGCACTTGGACTATGTAGGTTACCTAGCGGACAATTGGACGATCTAGGTTAACTAGCGGGAACTTGGAATATGTAGATTAACTAAGGGGCCCTTCGATTATGTAGGTTAACTAGCGGGCACTTGGACTATCTAGGTTACCTAGCGGGCACTTTGCCTATGTACAAACCCTAGCGGTCACTTGGACTATCTGGGTTACCTAGCGGGCACTTGGAATATGTACGTCCCCTAGTGGGCACTTGGACTATCTAGGTTAACTAACGGGCACTAGGACTATCTAGGTTAACAAACGGGCACTTGGTCTATCTAGGTTACCTAGCGGGCACTTGGATTATGTAGGTCAACTAGCGGGCCCTTGGACTATCTAGGTTAGTTAACGGGCATATGGATTATGTAGGTTAACTAGCGGACACTTGGACGATCTAGGTTAACTAGCGGGCCCTATCACTATGTATGTTATCTAGCGGACCTTTGGACTATGTAGGTTAACTAGCGGGCACTTGGATTATCTACGTTACCTGGCGGGCACTTGAACTATGTAGGTTAACTAGTGGGCCCTTAGACTATCTTGGTTAGCTAACGGTCATTTGGACTATGTAGGTTAATTAGCGGGTACTTGGACTATGTAGGTTCCCTAGCGGGCATTTGGACTATATAGATTACCTAGCGGGCACTTGGACTTTGTAGGTTACCTAGCGGGCACTTGGATTATCTAGGTTACCTAGCGGGCACTTGGATGATACAGGTTCCCTAGCCAGCACTAAGACTATTGGTTCCCTAAAGGGTACTTGGACTATGTAGGTTCCATAGCGGGCACTTGGACTATGTAGGTTCCCTATCGGGCACTTGGACTATATAGTTTTCTATCGGGCACTTAGACTATGTAGGTTAACTAGCGGGCACATGGACTATCTAGGTTACCTAGCGGGCACTTGTTCTATGTACATACCCTAGCGGGCACTTGGACTATGTATGTCTCCTAGAGGGCACTTGGACTATCTAGGTTAACTAAAGGGCACTAGGACTATCTAGTTTAAGTAGCGGGCACTAGGTCTATCTAGGTTACATAGCCGCCACTTGGACTATCTAGGTTAGCTAACAGGCACTTGGACTATCTATGATCCCTAGCGGGCACTTGTACTATCTAGGTTACCTAGCTGGCACTTGGACTATGTAGGTCAACTAGCGGGCCCTTGGACTATCTAGGTTAGCTAACGGGCACTTGGACTATCTAGGTTACCTAACGGGCACTTGGATTATGTAGGTTCCCTAGCGGGCACTTAGACTATGTAGGTTTCCTTGCGAGCATTTGGACTATGTAGGT
This sequence comes from Tenrec ecaudatus, assembly GCF_050624435.1. Taxonomy (NCBI): domain Eukaryota; kingdom Metazoa; phylum Chordata; class Mammalia; order Afrosoricida; family Tenrecidae; genus Tenrec; species Tenrec ecaudatus. The sequence goes on along the minus strand of NW_027459321.1, from coordinate 283,685 downwards.
TACCTAGCGAGCACTTGGACTATATAGGTTCCCTAACGGGCACTTGGACTATGTAGGTTCCCTAGCGGTCACGTGGACTATGTAGGCTCCCTAGAAGGCACTTGGACTATGTAGGTTACCTATCGGGCACTTTGACTATGTAGGTTAACTAGCGGGCACTTGGACTATCCAGGTTACGAAGCGGGCACTTGGACTATGTAGGTTACCAAAAGGGCACATGGACTATCTAGGTTAACGAATGGACACTTGGACTATATAGGTAACCTAGCGGGCACTTGGACTGTCTAGGTTACATAGCGGGCAATTGGCCTATCTAGGTTAACGAAAGGGCACTTGGACTATGTATGTTAGCTAACAGGCACTTAGACTATCTAGGTTACCTAGCAGGCACTTGGACTATGTAGGTTACCTAGCGGACAATTGGACGATCTAGGTTAACTAGCGGGAACTTGGAATATGTAGATTAACTAAGGGGCCCTTCGATTATGTAGGTTAACTAGCGGGCACTTGGACTATCTAGGTTACCTAGCGGGCACTTTGTCTATGTACAAACCCTAGCGGTCACTTGGATTATCTGGGTTACCTAGCGGGCACTTGGAATATGTACGTCCCCTAGTGGGCACTTGGACTATCTAGGTTAACTAACGGGCACTAGGACTATCTAGGTTAACAAACGGGCACTTGGTCTATCTAGGTTACCTAGCGGGCACTTGGACTATGTAGGTCAACTAGCGGGCCCTTGGACTATGTAGGTTACCTAGCGGGCACTTGGACTGTCTAGGTTACCTAGCGGGCACTTGGACTATCTACGTTAACGAACGGGTACTTGGACTATGTTGGTTAACTAGCGGACACTTGTACAATCTAGGTTAGCTAACGGGCAATTGGACTATCAAGGTTACCTAAAGGGCACTTGGACTATGTAGGTTACCTAGCGGGCACTTGGACTGTCTAGGTTACCTAGCGGGCACTTGGACTATCTACGTTAACGAACGGGTACTTGGACTATGTTGGTTAACTAGCGGACACTTGTACAATCTAGGTTAGCTAACGGGCAATTGGACTATCAAGGTTACCTAAAGGGCACTTGGACTATGTAGGTTACCTAGCAGGCACTTTGACTATCTAGGTTAACTAACGGGCACTGGGACTATGTAGGTTGGCTAGCGAGCACTTGGACTATGTAGGTTCCCAAGCGTGCGCTTGGACTATGTAGGTTACCTAGCGGGTACTTGGACTGTCTACGTTAACTAGCGGGCAATTGGACTGTCTAGGTTACCTAGTGGGCACTTGGACTATGTAGTTTAACTAGCAGGCACTTGGACATTGTAGGTTAACTAGCGGGCACTTGGACTATCTAGGTTACCTAGCGGGCACTTGGACTATGTACATTCCCTAGCGGGCACTTGGGCTATCTACGTTACCTAGCGGGCACTTGGACTATGTAGGTTAACGAACGGGCACTTGGACTATGTAGGTAACCTAGTGGTCACTTGGACTGTCTAGGTTACCTAGCGGGCATTTGGACTATGTAGGTTAACTAGCGGGCACTTAGACTATCTAGGTTAACTAGCGGGCCCTTCGTCTATGTATGTTAACTAGCAGGCCCTTGGACAATGTAAGTTAACTAGAGGGCACTTGGATGATCCTGGTTAACTAGCGGGCACTTGGACTGTCTAGGTTAACTAGCGGGCACTTGGACTATCTAGGTTAACTAGTGGGCACTTGGACTATGTAGGTTCCTAGCGGGCATTTGGACTATATAGGTTACCTAGCGGGCACTTGGACTATCTAGGTTCCCTAGCGGGCACTTGGACTATCTAGGATCCCTAAAGGGCACTTGGACTATGTAGGTTACCTAGCGGACAATTGGACAATCTAGGTTAACAAGCGTGCACTTGGACTATGTAGGTTAACTAGCGGACACTTGAACTATGTAGGTTACCTAGCGGGCACTTGGACTATGTAGGTTAACTAGCGGGCACTTGCACTCTCTAGGTTACCTAGCGGGTACTTGGACTATGTACCTTCCTAAGCGGGCACTTGGACTATCTATGTTAACTAGCGGGCACGTGGACTATGTAGGTTACCTAGCGGAACCTTGCACTATGTAGGTTACCTAGCGGGCACTTGGACTATGTAGGTTAACTAGAGGACACTTGGACGATCTAGGTTAACAAGTGGGCCCTTGGACTATGTAGGTTAACTAGCGGGCACTTGGACGATCTAGGTTAACCAGCGGGCACTTGGACTATCAAAGTTAACAAGCGAGCCCTTGGACTATGTAGGTTAACTAGCGGGCCCTTGGACTATCTAGGTTACCTAGATAGCACTTGGACTATCTAGGTTCCCTAGCGGGCATTTGGACTATGTAGGTTCCATAGCGAGCACTTGGACTATGTAGGTTCCCTATCGGGTACTTGGACTATGTAGGTTTCTATCGGGCACTTGGACTATGTAGGTTAACTAGCGGGCACTTGGACATCTCAGTTACCTAGCGGGCACATGGTCTATGTACAAACCCTAGCGGGCACTTGGACTATCTGGGATACCTAGCGGGCACTTGTACTATCTAGGTTACCTAGCTGGCACTTGGACTGTGTAGGTCAAGTAGCGGGCCCTTGGACTATCTAGGTTAGCTAATGGGCACTTGGACTATCTAGGTTACCTAGCGGGCACTTGGACTATGTAGGTCAACTAGCGGGCCCTTGGACTATCTAGGTTAGTTAACGGGCATATGGATTATGTAGGTTAACTAGCGGACACTTGGACGATCTAGGTTAACTAGCGGGCCCTATCACTATGTAGGTTATCTAGCGGGCCTTTGGACTATGTAGGTTAACTAGCGGGCACTTGGATTATCTACGTTACCTGGCGGGCACTTGAACTATGTAGGTTAACTAGTGGGCCCTTAGACTATCTTGGTTAGCTAACGGTCAATTGGACTATGTAGGTTAATTAGCGGGTACTTGGACTATGTAGGTTCCCTAGCGGGCATTTGGACTATATAGATTACCTAGCGGGCACTTGGACTTTGTAGGTTACCTAGCGGGCACTTGGATTATCTAGGTTACCTAGCGGGCACTTGGACTATCAAAGTTAACAAGCGAGCCCTTGGACTATGTAGGTTAACTAGCGGGCCCTTGGACTATCTAGGTTACCTAGATAGCACTTGGACTATCTAGGTTCCCTAGCGGGCATTTGGACTATGTAGGTTCCATAGCGAGAACTTGGACTATGTAGGTTCCCTATCGGGTACTTGGACTATGTAGGTTTCTATCGGGCACTTGGACTATGTAGGTTAACTAGCGGGCACTTGGACATCTAGGTTACCTAGCGGGCACATGGTCTATGTACAAACCCTAGCGGGCACTTGGACTATCTGGGATACCTAGCGGGCACTTGTACTATCTAGGTTACCTAGCTGGCACTTGGACTGTGTAGGTCAAGTAGCGGGCCCTTGGACTATCTAGGTTAGCTAACGGGCACTTGGACTATCTAGGTTACCTAGCGGGCACTTGGACTATGTAGGTCAACTAGCGGGCCCTTGGACTATCTAGGTTAGTTAACGGGCATATGGATTATGTAGGTTAACTAGCGGACACTTGGACGATCTAGGTTAACTAGCGGGCCCTATCACTATGTAGGTTATCTAGCGGGCCTTTGGACTATGTAGGTTAACTAGCGGGCACTTGGATTATCTACGTTACCTGGCGGGCACTTGAACTATGTAGGTTAACTAGTGGGCCCTTAGACTATCTTGGTTAGCTAACGGTCAATTGGACTATGTAGGTTAATTAGCGGGTACTTGGACTATGTAGGTTCCCTAGCGGGCATTTGGACTATATAGATTACCTAGCGGGCACTTGGACTTTGTAGGTTACCTAGCGGGCACTTGGATTATCTAGGTTACCTAGCGGGCACTTGGATGATACAGGTTCCCTAGCCAGCACTAAGACTATTGGTTCCCTAAAGGGTACTTGGACTATGTAGGTTCCATAGCGGGCACTTGGACTATGTAGGTTCCCTATCGGGCACTTGGACTATATAGGTTTCTATCGGGCACTTAGACTATGTAGGTTAACTAGCGGGCACATGGACTATCTAGGTTACCTAGCGGGCACTTGTTCTATGTACATACCCTAGCGGGCACTTGGACTATGTATGTCCCCTAGAGGGCACTTGGACTATCTAGGTTAACTAAAGGGCACTAGGACTATCTAGTTTAAGTAGCGGGCACTAGGTCTATCTAGGTTACATAGCCGCCACTTGGACTATCTATGTTAGCTAACAGGCACTTGGACTATCTATGATCCCTAGCGGGCACTTGTACTATCTAGGTTACCTAGCTGGCACTTGGACTATGTAGGTCAACTAGCGGGCCCTTGGACTGTCTAGGTTAGCTAACGGGCACTTGGACTATCTAGGTTACCTAACGGGCACTTGGATTATGTAGGTTCCCTAGCGGGCACTTAGACTATGTAGGTTTCCTTGCGGGCATTTGGACTATGTAGGTTACCTAGCGAGCACTTGGACTATATAGGTTCCCTAACGGGCACTTGGACTATGTAGGTTCCCTAGCGGTCACGTGGACTATGTAGGCTCCCTAGAAGGCACTTGGACTATGTAGGTTACCTATCGGGCACTTTGACTATGTAGGTTAACTAGCGGGCACTTGGACTATCCAGGTTACGAAGCGGGCACTTGGACTATGTAGGTTACCAAAAGGGCACTTGGACTATCTAGGTTAACGAATGGACACTTGGACTATATAGGTAACCTAGCGGGCACTTGGACTGTCTAGGTTACATAGCGGGCAATTGGCCTATCTAGGTTAACGAAAGGGCACTTGGACTATGTATGTTAGCTAACAGGCACTTAGACTATCTAGGTTACCTAGCAGGCACTTGGACTATGTAGGTTACCTAGCGGACAATTGGACGATCTAGGTTAACTAGCGGGAACTTGGAATATGTAGATTAACTAAGGGGCCCTTCGATTATGTAGGTTAACTAGCGGGCACTTGGACTATCTAGGTTACCTAGCGGGCACATGGTCTATGTACAAACCCTAGCGGTCACTTGGACTATCTGGGTTACCTAGCGGGCACTTGGAATATGTACGTCCCCTTGTGGGCACTTGGACTATCTAGGTTAACTAACGGGCACTAGGACTATCTAGGTTAACAAACGGGCACTTGGTCTATCTAGGTTACCTAGCGGGCACTTGGATTATGTAGGTCAACTAGCGGGCCCTTGGACTATCTAGGTTAGTTAACGGGCATATGGATTATGTAGGTTAACTAGCGGACACTTGGACGATCTAGGTTAACTAGCGGGCCCTATCACTATGTATGTTATCTAGCGGACCTTTGGACTATGTAGGTTAACTAGCGGGCACTTGGATTATCTACGTTACCTGGCGGGCACTTGAACTATGTAGGTTAACTAGTGGGCCCTTAGACTATCTTGGTTAGCTAACGGTCATTTGGACTATGTAGGTTAATTAGCGGGTACTTGGACTATGTAGGTTCCCTAGCGGGCATTTGGACTATATAGATTACCTAGCGGGCACTTGGACTTTGTAGGTTACCTAGCGGGCACTTGGATTATCTAGGTTACCTAGCGGGCACTTGGATGATACAGGTTCCCTAGCCAGCACTAAGACTATTGGTTCCCTAAAGGGTACTTGGACTATGTAGGTTCCATAGCGGGCACTTGGACTATGTAGGTTCCCTATCGGGCACTTGGACTATATAGTTTTCTATCGGGCACTTAGATTATGTAGGTTAACTAGCGGGCACATGGACTATCTAGGTTACCTAGCGGGCACTTGTTCTATGTACATACCCTAGCGGGCACTTGGACTATGTATGTCTCCTAGAGGGCACTTGGACTATCTAGGTTAACTAAAGGGCACTAGGACTATCTAGTTTAAGTAGCGGGCACTAGGTCTATCTAGGTTACATAGCCGCCACTTGGACTATCTAGGTTAGCTAACAGGCACTTGGACTATCTATGATCCCTAGCGGGCACTTGTACTATCTAGGTTACCTAGCTGGCACTTGGACTATGTAGGTCAACTAGCGGGCCCTTGGACTATCTAGGTTAGCTAACGGGCACTTGGACTATCTAGGTTACCTAACGGGCACTTGGATTATGTAGGTTCCCTAGCGGGCACTTAGACTATGTAGGTTTCCTTGCGAGCATTTGGACTATGTAGGTTACCTAGCGAGCACTTGGACTATATAGGTTCCCTAACGGGCACTTGGACTATGTAGGTTCCCTAGCGGTCACGTGGACTATGTAGGCTCCCTAGAAGGCACTTGGACTATGTAGGTTACCTATCGGGCACTTTGACTATGTAGGTTAACTAGCGGGCACTTGGACTATCCAGGTTACGAAGCGGGCACTTGGACTATGTAGGTTACCAAAAGGGCACATGGACTATCTAGGTTAACGAATGGACACTTGGACTATATAGGTAACCTAGCGGGCACTTGGACTGTCTAGGTTACATAGCGGGCAATTGGCCTATCTAGGTTAACGAAAGGGCACTTGGACTATGTATGTTAGCTAACAGGCACTTAGACTATCTAGGTTACCTAGCAGGCACTTGGACTATGTAGGTTACCTAGCGGACAATTGGACGATCTAGGTTAACTAGCGGGAACTTGGAATATGTAGATTAACTAAGGGGCCCTTCGATTATGTAGGTTAACTAGCGGGCACTTGGACTATCTAGGTTACCTAGCGGGCACTTTGTCTATGTACAAACCCTAGCGGTCACTTGGACTATCTGGGTTACCTAGCGGGCACTTGGAATATGTACGTCCCCTAGTGGGCACTTGGACTATCTAGGTTAACTAACGGGCACTAGGACTATCTAGGTTAACAAACGGGCACTTGGTCTATCTAGGTTACCTAGCGGGCACTTGGACTATGTAGGTCAACTAGCGGGCCCTTGGACTATGTAGGTTACCTAGCGGGCACTTGGACTGTCTAGGTTACCTAGCGGGCACTTGGACTATCTACGTTAACGAACGGGTACTTGGACTATGTTGGTTAACTAGCGGACACTTGTACAATCTAGGTTAGCTAACGGGCAATTGGACTATCAAGGTTACCTAAAGGGCACTTGGACTATGTAGGTTACCTAGCGGGCACTTGGACTGTCTAGGTTACCTAGCGGGCACTTGGACTATCTACGTTAACGAACGGGTACTTGGACTATGTTGGTTAACTAGCGGACACTTGTACAATCTAGGTTAGCTAACGGGCAATTGGACTATCAAGGTTACCTAAAGGGCACTTGGACTATGTAGGTTACCTAGCGGGCACTTTGACTATCTAGGTTAACTAACGGGCACTGGGACTATGTAGGTTGGCTAGCGAGCACTTGGACTATGTAGGTTCCCAAGCGTGCGCTTGGACTATGTAGGTTACCTAGCGGGTACTTGGACTGTCTACGTTAACTAGCGGGCAATTGGACTGTCTAGGTTACCTAGTGGGCACTTGGACTATGTAGTTTAACTAGCAGGCACTTGGACATTGTAGGTTAACTAGCGGGCACTTGGACTATCTAGGTTACCTAGCGGGCACTTGGACTATGTACGTTCCCTAGCGGGCACTTGGGCTATCTACGTTACCTAGCGGGCACTTGGACTATGTAGGTTAACGAACGGGCACTTGGACTATGTAGGTAACCTAGTGGTCACTTGGACTGTCTAGGTTACCTAGCGGGCATTTGGACTATGTAGGTTAACTAGCGGGCACTTAGACTATCTAGGTTAACTAGCGGGCCCTTCGTCTATGTATGTTAACTAGCAGGCCCTTGGACAATGTAAGTTAACTAGAGGGCACTTGGATGATCCTGGTTAACTAGCGGGCACTTGGACTGTCTAGGTTAACTAGCGGGCACTTGGACTATCTAGGTTAACTAGTGGGCACTTGGACTATGTAGGTTCCTAGCGGGCATTTGGACTATATAGGTTACCTAGCGGGCACTTGGACTATCTAGGTTCCCTAGCGGGCACTTGGACTATCTAGGATCCCTAAAGGGCACTTGGACTATGTAGGTTACCTAGCGGACAATTGGACAATCTAGGTTAACAAGCGTGCACTTGGACTATGTAGGTTAACTAGCGGACACTTGAACTATGTAGGTTACCTAGCGGGCACTTGGACTATGTAGGTTAACTAGCGGGCACTTGCACTCTCTAGGTTACCTAGCGGGTACTTGGACTATGTACCTTCCTAAGCGGGCACTTGGACTATCTATGTTAACTAGCGGGCACGTGGACTATGTAGGTTACCTAGCGGAACCTTGCACTATGTAGGTTACCTAGCGGGCACTTGGACTATGTAGGTTAACTAGAGGACACTTGGACGATCTAGGTTAACAAGTGGGCCCTTGGACTATGTAGGTTAACTAGCGGGCACTTGGACGATCTAGGTTAACCAGCGGGCACTTGGACTATCAAAGTTAACAAGCGAGCCCTTGGACTATGTAGGTTAACTAGCGGGCCCTTGGACTATCTAGGTTACCTAGATAGCACTTGGACTATCTAGGTTCCCTAGCGGGCATTTGGACTATGTAGGTTCCATAGCGAGCACTTGGACTATGTAGGTTCCCTATCGGGTACTTGGACTATGTAGGTTTCTATCGGGCACTTGGACTATGTAGGTTAACTAGCGGGCACTTGGACATCTCAGTTACCTAGCGGGCACATGGTCTATGTACAAACCCTAGCGGGCACTTGGACTATCTGGGATACCTAGCGGGCACTTGTACTATCTAGGTTACCTAGCTGGCACTTGGACTGTGTAGGTCAAGTAGCGGGCCCTTGGACTATCTAGGTTAGCTAACGGGCACTTGGACTATCTAGGTTACCTAGCGGGCACTTGGACTATGTAGGTCAACTAGCGGGCCCTTGGACTATCTAGGTTAGTTAACGGGCATATGGATTATGTAGGTTAACTAGCGGACACTTGGACGATCTAGGTTAACTAGCGGGCCCTATCACTATGTAGGTTATCTAGCGGGCCTTTGGACTATGTAGGTTAACTAGCGGGCACTTGGATTATCTACGTTACCTGGCGGGCACTTGAACTATGTAGGTTAACTAGTGGGCCCTTAGACTATCTTGGTTAGCTAACGGTCAATTGGACTATGTAGGTTAATTAGCGGGTACTTGGACTATGTAGGTTCCCTAGCGGGCATTTGGACTATATAGATTACCTAGCGGGCACTTGGACTTTGTAGGTTACCTAGCGGGCACTTGGATTATCTAGGTTACCTAGCGGGCACTTGGACTATCAAAGTTAACAAGCGAGCCCTTGGACTATGTAGGTTAACTAGCGGGCCCTTGTACTATCTAGGTTACCTAGATAGCACTTGGACTATCTAGGTTCCCTAGCGGGCATTTGGACTATGTAGGTTCCATAGCGAGAACTTGGACTATGTAGGTTCCCTATCGGGTACTTGGACTATGTAGGTTTCTATCGGGCACTTGGACTATGTAGGTTAACTAGCGGGCACTTGGACATCTAGGTTACCTAGCGGGCACATGGTCTATGTACAAACCCTAGCGGGCACTTGGACTATCTGGGATACCTAGCGGGCACTTGTACTATCTAGGTTACCTAGCTGGCACTTGGACTGTGTAGGTCAAGTAGCGGGCCCTTGGACTATCTAGGTTAGCTAACGGGCACTTGGACTATCTAGGTTACCTAGCGGGCACTTGGACTATGTAGGTCAACTAGCGGGCCCTTGGACTATCTAGGTTAGTTAACGGGCATATGGATTATGTAGGTTAACTAGCGGACACTTGGACGATCTAGGTTAACTAGCGGGCCCTATCACTATGTAGGTTATCTAGCGGGCCTTTGGACTATGTAGGTTAACTAGCGGGCACTTGGATTATCTACGTTACCTGGCGGGCACTTGAACTATGTAGGTTAACTAGTGGGCCCTTAGACTATCTTGGTTAGCTAACGGTCAATTGGACTATGTAGGTTAATTAGCGGGTACTTGGACTATGTAGGTTCCCTAGCGGGCATTTGGACTATATAGATTACCTAGCGGGCACTTGGACTTTGTAGGTTACCTAGCGGGCACTTGGATTATCTAGGTTACCTAGCGGGCACTTGGATGATACAGGTTCCCTAGCCAGCACTAAGACTATTGGTTCCCTAAAGGGTACTTGGACTATGTAGGTTCCATAGCGGGCACTTGGACTATGTAGGTTCCCTATCGGGCACTTGGACTATATAGGTTTCTATCGGGCACTTAGACTATGTAGGTTAACTAGCGGGCACATGGACTATCTAGGTTACCTAGCGGGCACTTGTTCTATGTACATACCCTAGCGGGCACTTGGACTATGTATGTCCCCTAGAGGGCACTTGGACTATCTAGGTTAACTAAAGGGCACTAGGACTATCTAGTTTAAGTAGCGGGCACTAGGTCTATCTAGGTTACATAGCCGCCACTTGGACTATCTATGTTAGCTAACAGGCACTTGGACTATCTATGATCCCTAGCGGGCACTTGTACTATCTAGGTTACCTAGCTGGCACTTGGACTATGTAGGTCAACTAGCGGGCCCTTGGACTGTCTAGGTTAGCTAACGGGCACTTGGACTATCTAGGTTACCTAACGGGCACTTGGATTATGTAGGTTCCCTAGCGGGCACTTAGACTATGTAGGTTTCCTTGCGGGCATTTGGACTATGTAGGTTACCTAGCGAGCACTTGGACTATATAGGTTCCCTAACGGGCACTTGGACTATGTAGGTTCCCTAGCGGTCACGTGGACTATGTAGGCTCCCTAGAAGGCACTTGGACTATGTAGGTTACCTATCGGGCACTTTGACTATGTAGGTTAACTAGCGGGCACTTGGACTATCCAGGTTACGAAGCGGGCACTTGGACTATGTAGGTTACCAAAAGGGCACTTGGACTATCTAGGTTAACGAATGGACACTTGGACTATATAGGTAACCTAGCGGGCACTTGGACTGTCTAGGTTACATAGCGGGCAATTGGCCTATCTAGGTTAACGAAAGGGCACTTGGACTATGTATGTTAGCTAACAGGCACTTAGATTATCTAGGTTACCTAGCAGGCACTTGGACTATGTAGGTTACCTAGCGGACAATTGGACGATCTAGGTTAACTAGCGGGAACTTGGAATATGTAGATTAACTAAGGGGCCCTTCGATTATGTAGGTTAACTAGCGGGCACTTGGACTATCTAGGTTACCTAGCGGGCACTTTGTCTATGTACAAACCCTAGCGGTCACTTGGACTATCTGGGTTACCTAGCGGGCACTTGGAATATGTACGTCCCCTTGTGGGCACTTGGACTATCTAGGTTAACTAACGGGCACTAGGACTATCTAGGTTAACAAACGGGCACTTGGTCTATCTAGGTTACCTAGCGGGCACTTGGATTATGTAGGTCAACTAGCGGGCCCTTGGACTATCTAGGTTAGTTAACGGGCATATGGATTATGTAGGTTAACTAGCGGACACTTGGACGATCTAGGTTAACTAGCGGGCCCTATCACTATGTATGTTATCTAGCGGACCTTTGGACTATGTAGGTTAACTAGCGGGCACTTGGATTATCTACGTTACCTGGCGGGCACTTGAACTATGTAGGTTAACTAGTGGGCCCTTAGACTATCTTGGTTAGCTAACGGTCATTTGGACTATGTAGGTTAATTAGCGGGTACTTGGACTATGTAGGTTCCCTAGCGGGCATTTGGACTATATAGATTACCTAGCGGGCACTTGGACTTTGTAGGTTACCTAGCGGGCACTTGGATTATCTAGGTTACCTAGCGGGCACTTGGATGATACAGGTTCCCTAGCCAGCACTAAGACTATTGGTTCCCTAAAGGGTACTTGGACTATGTAGGTTCCATAGCGGGCACTTGGACTATGTAGGTTCCCTATCGGGCACTTGGACTATGTAGGTTCCCTATCGGGCACTTGGACTATATAGGTTTCTATCGGGCACTTAGACTATGTAGGTTAACTAGCGGGCACATGGACTATCTAGGTTACCTAGCGGGCACTTGTTCTATGTACATACCCTAGCGGGCACTTGGACTATGTATGTCCCCTAGAGGGCACTTGGACTATCTAGGTTAACTAAAGGGCACTAGGACTATCTAGTTTAAGTAGCGGGCACTAGGTCTATCTAGGTTACATAGCCGCCACTTGGACTATCTAGGTTAGCTAACAGGCACTTGGACTATCTATGATCCCTAGCGGGCACTTGTACTATCTAGGTTACCTAGCTGGCACTTGGACTATGTAGGTCAACTAGCGGGCCCTTGGACTATCTAGGTTAGCTAACGGGCACTTGGACTATCTAGGTTACCTAACGGGCACTTGGATTATGTAGGTTCCCTAGCGGGCACTTAGACTATGTAGGTTTCCTTGCGGGCATTTGGACTATGTAGGTTACCTAGCGAGCACTTGGACTATGTAGGTTCCCTAGCGGTCACGTGGACTATGTAGGCTCCCTAGAAGGCACTTGGACTATGTAGGTTACCTATCGGGCACTTTGACTATGTAGGTTAACTAGCGGGCACTTGGACTATCCAGGTTACGAAGCGGGCACTTGGACTATGTAGGTTACCAAAAGGGCACTTGGACTATCTAGGTTAACGAATGGACACTTGGACTATATAGGTAACCTAGCGGGAACTTGGACTGTCTAGGTTACATAGCGGGCAATTGGCCTATCTAGGTTAACGAAAGGGCACTTGGACTATGTATGTTAGCTAACAGGCACTTAGACTATCTAGGTTACCTAGCAGGCACTTGGACTATGTAGGTTACCTAGCGGACAATTGGACGATCTAGGTTAACTAGCGGGAACTTGGAATATGTAGATTAACTAAGGGGCCCTTCGATTATGTAGGTTAACTAGCGGGCACTTGGACTATCTAGGTTACCTAGAGGGCACTTTGTCTATGTACAAACCCTAGCGGTCACTTGGACTATCTGGGTTACCTAGCGGGCACTTGGAATATGTACGTCCCCTAGTGGGCACTTGGACTATCTAGGTTAACTAACGGGCACTAGGACTATCTAGGTTAACAAACGGGCACTTGGTCTATCTAGGTTACCTAGCGGGCACTTGGACTATGTAGGTCAACTAGCGGGCCCTTGGACTATCTAGGTTAGTTAACGGGCATATGGATTATGTAGGTTAACTAGCGGACCCTTGGACGATCTAGGTTAACTAGCGGGCCCTATCACTATGTATGTTATCTAGCGGGCCTTTGGACTATGTAGGTTAACTAGCGGGCACTTGGATTATCTACGTTACCTGGCGGGCACTTGAACTATGTAGGTTAACTAGTGGGCCCTTAGACTATCTTGGTTAGCTAACGGTCAATTCTACTATGTAGGTTAATTAGCGGGTACTTGGACTATGTCGGTTCCCTAGCGGGCATTTGGACTATATAGATTACCTATCGGGCACTTGGACTTTGTAGGTTACCTAGCGGGCACTTGGATTATCTAGGTTACCTAGCGGGCACTTGGATAATACAGGTTCCCTAGCCAGCACTAAGACTATTGGTTCCCTAAAGGGTACTTGGACTATGTAGGTTCCATAGCGGGCACTTGGACTATGTAGGTTCCCTATCGGGCACTTAGACTATGTAGGTTAACTAGCGGGCACATGGACTATCTAGGTTACCTAGCGAGCACTTGTTCTATGTACATACCCTAGCGGGCACTTGGACTATGTATGTCCCCTAGAGGGCACTTGGACTATCTAGGTTAACTAAAGGGCACTAGGACTATCTAGTTTAAGTAGCGGGCACTAGGTCTATCTAGGTTACATAGCCGCCACTTGGACTATCTAGGTTAGCTAACAGGCACTTGGACTATCTATGATCCCTAGCGGGCACTTGTACTATCTAGGTTACCTAGCTGGCACTTGGACTATGTAGGTCAACTAGCGGGCCCTTGGACTATCTAGGTTAGCTAACGGGCACTTGGACTATCTAGGTTACCTTACGGGCACTTGGATTATGTAGGTTCCCTAGCGGGCACTTAGACTATGTAGGTTTCCTTGCGGGCATTTGGACTATGTAGGTTACCTAGCGAGCACTTGGACTATATAGGTTCCCTAACGGGCACTTGGACTATGTAGGTTCCCTAGCGGTCACGTGGACTATGTAGGCTCCCTAGAAGGCACTTGGACTATGTAGGTTACCTATCGGGCACTTTGACTATGTAGGTTAACTAGCGGGCACTTGGACTATCCAGGTTACGAAGCGGGCACTTGGACTATGTAGGTTACCAAAAGGGCACTTGGACTATCTAGGTTAACGAATGGACACTTGGACTATATAGGTAACCTAGCGGGCACTTGGACTGTCTAGGTTACATAGCGGGCAATTGGCCTATCTAGGTTAACGAAAGGGCACTTGGACTATGTAGGTTAGCTAACAGGCACTTAGACTATCTAGGTTAACTAGCGGGCCCTTGGACTATCTAGGTTACCTAGCGGGCACTTGGACTATCTAGGTTAACTAGCGGGCACTTGGACTATCTAGGTTACCTAGCGGGCACTTGGACTATCTAGGTTAACTAGCGGGCCCTTGGACTATCTAGGTTACCTAGCGGGCACTTGGACTATCTAGGTTACCTAGCGGGCACTTGGACTATGTAGGTTAACTAGAAGGTACTTGGACTATCAAGGTTACCTAGCGGGCTCTTGGACTATGTAGGTTAACGAACGGGCACTTGGACTATGTAGGTAACCTAGTGGTCACTTGGACTGTCTAGGTTACCTAGCGGGCATTTGGACTATGTAAGTTAACTAGCGGACACTTGTACAATGTAGGTTAGCTAACGGGCAATTGGACTATCAAGGTTACCTAACGGGCACTTGGACTATGTAGGTTACCTAGCAGGCACTTTGACTATCTAGGTTAACTAACGGGCACTGGGACTATGTAGGTTGGCTAGCGAGCACTTGGACTATGTAGGTTCCCAAGCGGGCGCTTGGACTATGTAGGTTCCCTAGCGGGTACTTGGACTGTCTACGTTAACTAGCGGGCAATTGGACTGTCTAGGTTACCTAGTGGGCACTTGGACTATGTAGTTTAACTAGCAGGCACTTGGACTATATAGGTTAACTAGCGGGCACTTGGACTATCTAGGTTACCTAGCGGGCACTTTGACTATGTACGTTCCCTAGCGGGCACTTGGGCTATCTACGTTACCTAGCGGGCACTTGGACTATGTAGGTTAACGAACGGACACTTGGACTATGTAGGTAACCTAGTGGTCACTTGGACTGTCTAGGTTACCTAGCGGGCATTTGGACTATGTAGGTTAACTAGCGGGTACTTGGACTATCTAGGTTAACTAGCGGGCCCTTCGTCTATGTAGGTTAACTAGCAGGCCCTTGGACAATGTAAGTTAACTAGAGGGCACTTGGATGATCCTGGTTAACTAGCGGGCACTTGGACTGTCTAGGTTAACTAGCGGGCACTTGGACTATCTAGGTTAACTAGTGGGCACTTGGACTATGTAGGTTCCTAGCGGGCATTTGGACTATATAGGTTACCTAGTGGGCACTTGGACTATGTAGGTTCCCTAGCGGGCACTTGGACTATCTAGGTTCCCTAAAGGGCACTTGGACTATGTAGGTTACCTAGCGGACAATTGGACAATCTAGGTTAACTAGCGTGCACTTGGACTATGTAGGTTAACTAGCGGACACTTGAACTATGTAGGTTACCTAGCGGGCAATTGGACTATGTAGGTTAACTAGCAGGCCCTTGGACTATCTAGGTTACCTAGCAGGCACTTGGACTATGTAGGTTAACTAGCGGGCACTTGCACTCTCTAGGTTACCTAGCGGGTACTTGGGCTATGTACCTTCCTTAGCGGGCACTTGGACTATCTATGTTAACTAGCGGGCACGTGGACTATGTAGGTTACCTAGCGGACCCTTGCACTATGTAGGTTACCTAGCGGGCACTTGGACTATGTAGGTTAACTAGAGAACACTTGGACGATCTAGGTTAACAAGTGGGCCCTTGGACTATGTAGGTTAACTAGCCGGCACTTGGACGATCTAGGTTAACTAGCGGGCACTTGGACGATCTAGGTTAACCAGCGGGCACTTGGACTATCAAAGTTAACAAGCGAGCCCTTAGACTATGTAGGTTAACTAGCGGGCCCTTGGACTATCTAGGTTACCTAGATAACACTTGGACTATCTAGGTTCCCTAGCGGGCATTTGGACTATGTAGGTTCCATAGCGAGCACTTGGACTATGTAGGTTCCCTATCGGGTACTTGGACTATGTAGGTTTCTATCGGGCATTTGGACTATGTAGGTTAACTAGCGGGCACTTGGACATCTAGGTTACCTAGCGGGCACTTGGTCTATGTACAAACCCTAGCGGGCACTTGGACTATCTGGGATACCTAGCGGGCACTTGTACTATCTAGGTTACCTAGCTGGCACTTGGACTGTGTAGGTCAAGTAGCGGGCCCTTGGACTATCTAGGTTAGCTAACGGGCACTTGGACTATCTAGGTTACCAAGCGGGCTCTTGGACTATGTAGGTTACCAGCGGGCACTTGGACATCTAGGTTACCGAGCGGGCACTTGGTCTATGTACAAACCCTAGCGGGCACTTGGACTATCTGGGATACCTAGCGGGCACTTGTACTATCTAGGTTACCTAGCTGGCACTTGGACTGTGTAGGTCAAGTATCGGGCCCTTGGACTATCTAGGTTAGCTAACGGGCACTTGGACTATCTAGGTTACCTAACGGGCACTTGGATAATGTAGGTTCCCTAGTTGGCACTTAGACTATGTAGGTTTCCTTGCGGGCATTTGGACTATGTAGGTTACCTTGCGAGCACTTGGACTTTGCAGGTTCCCTAAAGGGCACTTGGACTATGTAGGTTCCCTAGCGGTCACTTGGACTATGTAGGCTCCCTAGAAGGCACTTGGACTATGTAGATTACATATCGGGCATTTTGACTATGTAGGTTAACTAGCGGGCACTTGGACTATCCAGGTTACGAAGCGGGCACTTGGACTATGTAGGTTACTAAACGGGCACTTGGACTATCTAGGTTAACGAACGGACACTTGGACTATGTAGTTAACCTAGCGGGAACTTGGACTGTCTAGGTTACATAGCGGGCACTTGGACTATCTAGGTTAACGAACGGGCACTTGGACTATGTATGTTAGCTAACAGGCACTTAGACTATCTAGGTTACCTAGCAGGCACTTGGACTATGTAGGTTACCTAGCGGACAATTGGACGATCTAGGTTAACTAGCGGGAACTTGGAATATGTAGATTAACTAAGGGGCCCTTCGACTATGTAGGTTAACTAGCGGGCACTTGGACTATCTAGGTTACCTAGCGGGCACTTTGTCTATGTACAAACCCTAGCGGTCACTTGGACTATCTGGGTTACCTAGCGGGCACTTGGAATATGTACATCCCCTAGTGGGCACTTGGACTATCTAGGTTAACTAACGGGCACTAGGACTATCTAGGTTAACAAACGGGCACTTGGTCTATCTAGGTTACCTAGCGGGCACTTGGACTATGTAGGTCAACTAGCGGGCCCTTGGACTATCTAGGTTAGTTAACGGGCATATGGATTATGTAGGTTAACTAGCGGACACTTGGACGATCTAGGTAAACTAGCGGGCCCTATCACTATGTATGTTATCTAGCGGACCTTTGGACTATGTAGGTTAACTAGCGGGCACTTGGATTATCTACGTTACCTGGCGGGCACTTGAACTATGTAGGTTAACTAGTGGGCCCTTAGACTATCTTGGTTAGCTAACGGTCAATTGGACTATGTAGGTTAATTAGCGGGTACTTGGACTATGTAGGTTCCCTAGCGGGCATTTGGACTATATAGATTACCTAGCGGGCACTTGGACTTTGTAGGTTACCTAGCGGGCACTTGGATTATCTAGGTTACCTAGCGGGCACTTGGATGATACAGGTTCCCTAGCCAGCACTAAGACTACTGGTTCCCTAAAGGGTACTTGGACTATGTAGGTTCCATAGCGGGCACTTGGACTATGTAGGTTCCCTCTCGGGCACTTGGACTATATAGGTTTCTATCGGGCACTTAGACTATGTAGGTTAACTAGCGGGCACATGGACTATCTAGGTTACCTAGCGGGCACTTGTTCTATGTACATACCCTAGCGGGCACTTGGACTATGTATGTCCCCTAGAGGGCACTTGGACTATCTAGGTTAACTAAAGGGCACTAGGACTATCTCGTTTAAGTAGCGGGCACTAGGTCTATCTAGGTTACATAGCCGCCACTTGGACTATCTGTTAGCTAACAGGCACTTGGACTATCTATGATCCCTAGCGGGCACTTGTACTATCTAGGTTACCTAGCTGGCACTTGGACTATGTAGGTCAACTAGCGGGCCCTTGGACTATCTAGGTTAGCTAACGGGCACTTGGACTATCTAGGTTACCTAACGGGCACTTGGATTATGTAGGTTCCCTAGCGGGCACTTAGACTATGTAGGTTTCCTTGCGGGCATTTGGACTATGTAGGTTACCTAGCGAGCACTTGGACTATATAGGTTCCCTAACGGGCACTTGGACTATGTAGGTTCCCTAGCGGTCACGTGGACTATGTAGGCTCCCTAGAAGGCACTTGGACTATGTAGGTTACCTATCGGGCACTTTGACTATGTAGGTTAACTAGCGGGCACTTGGACTATCCAGGTTACGAAGCGGGCACTTGGACTGTCTAGGTTAAATAGCGGGCAATTGGCCTATCTAGGTTAACGAAAGGGCACTTGGACTATGTAGGTTAGCTAACAGGCACTTAGACTATCTAGGTTACCTAGCAGGCACTTGGACTATGTAGGTTACCTAGCGGACACTTGGACTATCTAGGTTAACTAGCGGGCCCTTGGACTATCTAGGTTACCTAGCGGGCACTTGGACTATCTAGGTTAACTAGCGGGCACTTGGACTATCTAGGTTCCTAGCGGGCACTTGGACTATCTAGGTTAACTAGCGGGCCCTTGGACTATCTAGGTTACCTAGCGGGCACTTGGAATATCTAGGTTACCTAGCGGGCACTTGGACTATGTAGGTTAACTAGAAGGCACTTGGACTATCAAGGTTACCTAGCGGGCTCTTGGACTATGTAGGTTAACGAACGGGCACTTGGACTATGTAGGTAACCTAGTGGTCACTTGGACTGTCTAGGTTACCTAGCGGGCATTTGGACTATGTAAGTTAACTAGCGGACACTTGTACAATGTAGGTTAGCTAACGGGCAATTGGACTATCAAGGTTACCTAACGGGCACTTGGACTATGTAGGTTACCTAGCAGGCACTTTGACTATCTAGGTTAACTAACGGGCACTGGGACTATGTAGGTTGGCTAGCGAGCACTTGGACTATGTAGGTTCCCAAGCGGGCGCTTGGACTATGTAGGTTCCCTAGCGGGTACTTGGACTGTCTACGTTAACTAGCGGGCAATTGGACTGTCTAGGTTACCTAGTGGGCACTTGGACTATGTAGTTTAACTAGCAGGCACTTGGACTATGTAGGTTAACTAGCGGGCACTTGGACTATCTAGGTTACCTAGCGGGCACTTTGACTATATACGTTCCCTAGCGGGCACTTGGGCTATCTACGTTACCTAGCGGGCACTTGGACTATGTAGGTTAACGAACGGGCACTTGGACTATGTAGGTAACCTAGTGGTCACTTGGACTGTCTAGGTTACCTAGCGGGCATTTGGACTATGTAGGTTAACTAGCGGGCCCTTCGTCTATGTAGGTTAACTAGCAGGCCCTTGGACAATGTAAGTTAACTAGAGGGCACTTGGGTGATCCTGGTTAACTAGCGGGCACTTGGACTGTCTAGGTTAACTAGCGGGCACTTGGACTATCTAGGTTAACTAGTGGGCACTTGGACTATGTAGGTTCCTAACGGGCATTTGGACTATATAGGTTACCTAGCGGGCACTTGGACTATGTAGGTTCCCTAGCGGGCACTTGGACTATCTAGGTTCCCTAAAGGGCACTTGGACTATGTAGGTTACCTAGCGGACAATTGGACAATCTAGGTTAACTAGCGTGCACTTGGACTATGTAGGTTAACTAGCGGACACTTGAACTATGTAGGTTACCTAAGGGCACTTGGACTATGTAGGTTAACTAGCAGGCCCTTGGACTATCTAGGTTACCTAGCAGGCACTTGGACTATGTAGGTTAACTAGCGGGCACTTGCACTCTCTAGGTTACCTAGCGGGTACTTGGACTATGTACCTTCCTTAGCGGGCACTTGGACTATCTATGTTAACTAGCGGGCACGTGGACTAAGTAGGTTACCTAGCGGACCCTTGCACTATGTAGGTTACCTAGCGGGCACTTGGACTATGTAGGTTAACTAGAGGACACTTGGACGATCTAGGTTAACAAGTGGGCCCTTGGACTATGTAGGTTTACTAGCCGGCACTTGGACGATCTAGGTTAACCAGCGGGCACTTGGACTATCAAAGTTAACAAGCGAGCCCTTGGACTATGTAGGTTAACTAGCGGGCCCTTGGACTATCTAGGTTACCTAGATAGCACTTGGACTATCTAGGTTCCCTAGCGGGCATTTGGACTATGTAGATTCCATAGCGAGCACTTGGACTATGTAGGTTCCCTATCGGGTACTTGGACTATGTAGGTTTCTATCGGGCATTTGGACTATGTAGGTTAACTAGCGGGCACTTGGACATCTAGGTTACCTAGCGGGCACTTGGTCTATGTACAAACCCTAGCGGGCACTTGGACTATCTGGGATACCTAGCGGGCCCTTGGACTATCTAGGTTACCTAGCGGGCACTTGGACTATCTAGGTTAACTAGCGGGCACTTGGACTATCTAGGTTCCTAGCGGGCACTTGGACTATCTAGGTTAACTAGCGGGCCTTTGGACTATCTAGGTTACATAGCGGGCACTTGGACTATCTAGGTTACCTAGCGGGCACTTGGACTATGTAGGTTAACTAGAAGGCACTTGGACTATCAAGGTTACCTAGTTGGCTCTTGGACTATGTAGGTTAACGAACGGGCACTTGGACTATGTAGGTAACCTAGTGGTCACTTGGACTGTCTAGGTTACCTAGCGGGCATTTGGACTATGTAAGTTAACTAGCGGACACTTGTACAATCTAGGTTAGCTAACGGGCAATTGGACTTTCAAGGTTACCTAACGGGCACTTTGACTATGTAGGTTACCTAGCAGGCACTTTGACTATCTAGGTTAACTAACGGGCACTGGGACTATGTAGGTTGGCTAGCGAGCACTTGGACTATGTAGGTTCCCAAGCGGGCGCTTGGACTATGTAGGTTCCCTAGCGGGTACTTGGACTGTCTACGTTAACTAGCGGGCAATTGGACTGTCTAGGTTACCTAGTGGGCACTTGGACTATGTAGTTTAAATAGCAGGCACTTGGACTATGTAGGTTAACTAGCGGGCACTTGGACTATCTAGGTTACCTAGTGGGCACTTTGACTATATACGTTCCCTAGCGGGCACTTGGGCTATCTACGTTACCTAGCGGGCACTTGGACTATGTAGGTTAACGAACGGGCACTTGGACTATGTAGGTAACCTAGTGGTCACTTGGACTGTCTAGGTTACCTAGCGGGCATTTGGACTATGTAGGTTAACTAGCGGGCCCTTCGTCTATGTAGGTTAACTAGCAGGCCCTTGGACAATGTAAGTTAACTAGAGGGCACTTGGATGATCCTGGTTAACTAGCGGGCACTTGGACTGTCTAGGTTAACTAGCGGGCACTTGGACTATCTAGGTTAACTAGTGGGCACTTGGACTATGTAGGTTCCTAACGGGCATTTGGACTATATAGGTTACCTAGCGGGCACTTGGACTATGTAGGTTCCCTAGCGGGCACTTGGACTATCTAGGTTCCCTAAAGGGCACTTGGACTATGTAGGTTACCTAGCGGACAATTGGACAATCTAGGTTAACTAGCGTGCACTTGGACTATGTAGGTTAACTAGCGGACACTTGAACTATGTAGGTTACCTAGTGGGCACTTGGACTATGTAGGTTAACTAGCAGGCCCTTGGACTATCTAGGTTACCTAGCAGGCACTTGGACTATGTAGGTTAACTAGCGGGCACTTGCACTCTCTAGGTTACCTAGCGGGTACTTGGACTATGTACCTTCCTTAGCGGGCACTTGGACTATCTATGTTAACTAGCGGGCACGTGGACTAAGTAGGTTACCTAGCGGACCCTTGCACTATGTAGGTTACCTAGCGGGCACTTGGACTATGTAGGTTAACTAGAGGACACTTGGACGATCTAGGTTAACAAGTGGGCCCTTGGACTATGTAGGTTAACTAGCCGGCACTTGGACGATCTAGGTTAACCAGCGGGCACTTGGACTATCAAAGTTAACAAGCGAGCCCTTGGACTATGTAGGTTAACTAGCGGGCCCTTGGACTATCTAGGTTACCTAGACAGCACTTGGACTATCTAGGTTCCCTAGCGGGCATTTGGACTATGTAGGTTCCATAGCGAGCACTTGGACTATGTAGGTTCCCTATCGGGTACTTGGACTATGTAGGTTTCTATCGGGCATTTGGACTATGTAGGTTAACTAGCGGGCACTTGGACATCTAGGTTACCTAGCGGGCACTTGGTCTATGTACAAACCCTAGCGGGCACTTGGACTATCTGGGATACCTAGCGGGCACTTGTACTATCTAGGTTACCTAGCTGGCACTTGGACTGTGTAGGTCAAGTAGCGGGCCCTTGGACTATCTAGGTTAGCTAACGGGCACTTGGACTATCTAGGTTACCAAGCGGGCTCTTGGACTATGTAGGTTACCAGCGGGCACTTGGACATCTAGGTTACCTAGCGGGCACTTGGTCTATGTACAAACCCTAGCGGGCACTTGGACTATCTGGGATACCTAGCGGGCACTTGGACTATCTAGGTTACCTAACGGGCACTTGGATTATGTAGGTTCCCTAGTTGGCACTTAGACTATGTAGGTTTCCTTGCGGGCATTTGGACTATGTAGGTTAGCTTGCGAGCACTTGGACTTTGTAGGTTCCCTAAAGGGCACTTGGACTATGTAGGTTCCCTAGCGGTCACTTGGACTATGTAGGCTCCCTAGAAGGCACTTGGACTATGTAGATTACATATCGGGCACTTTGACTATGTAGGTTAACTAGCGGGCACTTGGACTATCCAGGTTACGAAGCGGGCACTTGGACTATGTAGGTTACTAAACGGGCACTTGGACTATCTAGGTTAACGAACGGACACTTGGACTATGTAGTTAACCTAGCGGGAACTTGGACTGTCTAGGTTACATAGCGGGCACTTGGACTATCTAGGTTAACGAAAGGGCACTTGGACTATGTATGTTAGCTAACAGGCACTTTGACTATCTAGGTTACCTAGCAGGCACTTGGACTATGTAGGTTACCTAGCGGACAATTGGACGATCTAGGTTAACTAGCGGGAACTTGGAATATGTAGATTAACTAAGGGGCCCTTCGACTATGTAGGTTAACTAGCAGGCACTTGGACTATCTAGGTTACCTAGCGGGCACTTTGTCTATGTACAAACCCTAGCGGTCACTTGGACTATCTGGGTTACCTAGCGGGCACTTGGAATATGTACGTCCCCTAGTGGGCACTTGGACTATCTAGGTTAACTAACGGGCACTAGGACTATCTAGGTTAACAAACGGGCACTTGGTCTATCTAGGTTACCTAGCGGGCACTTGGACTATGTAGGTCAACTAGCGGGCCCTTGGACTATCTAGGTTAGTTAACGGGCATATGGATTATGTAGGTTAACTAGCGGACACTTGGACGATCTAGGTTAACTAGCGGGCCCTATCACTATGTAGGTTATCTAGCGGGCCTTTGGACTATGTAGGTTAACTAGCGGGCACTTGGATTATCTAAGTTACCTGGCGGGCACTTGAACTATGTAGGTTAACTAGTGGGCCCTTAGACTATCTTGGTTAGCTAACGGTCAATTGGACTATGTAGGTTAATTAGCGGGTACTTGGACTATGTAGGTTCCCTAGCGGGCATTTGGACTATATAGATTACCTAGCGGGCACTTGGACTTTGTAGGTTACCTAGCGGGCACTTGGATTATCTAGGTTACCTAGCGGGCACTTGGATGATACAGGTTCCCTAGCCAGCACTAAGACTACTGGTTCCCTAAAGGGTACTTGGACTATGTAGGTTCCATAGCGGGCACTTGGACTATGTAGGTTCCCTATCGGGCACTTGGACTATATAGGTTTCTATCGGGCACTTAGACTATGTAGGTTAACTAGCGGGCACATGGACTATCTAGGATACCTAGCGGGCACTTATTCTATGTACATACCCTAGCGGGCACTTGGACTATGTATGTCCCCTAGAGGGCACTTGGACTATCTAGGTTAACTAAAGGGCTCTAGGACTATCTCGTTTAAGTAGCGGGCACTAGGTCTATCTAGGTTACATAGCCGCCACTTGGACTATCTAGGTTAGCTAACAGGCACTTGGACTATCTATGATCCCTAGCGGGCACTTGTACTATCTAGGTTACCTAGCTGGCACTTGGACTATGTAGGTCAACTAGCGGGCCTTGGACTATCTAGGTTAGCTAACGGGCACTTGGACTATCTAGGTTACCTAACGGGCACTTGGATTATGTAGGTTCCCTAGCGGGCACTTAGACTATGTAGGTTTCCTTGCGTGCATTTGGACTATGTAGGTTACCTAGCTAGCACTTGAACTATATAGGTTCCCTAACGGACACTTGGACTATGTAGGTTCCCTAGCGGTCACGTGGACTATGTAGGCTCTCTAGAAGGCACTTGGACTATGTAGGTTACCTATCGGGCACTTTGACTATGTAGGTTAACTAGCGGGCACTTGGACTATCCAGGTTACGAAGCGGGCACTTGGACCATGTAGGTTACCAAAAGGGCACTTGGACTATCTAGGTTAACGAATGGACACTTGGACTATATAGGTAACCTAGCGGGCACTTGGACTGTTTAGGTTACATAGCGGGCATTTGGCCTATCTAGGTTAACGAAAGGGCACTTGGACTATGTAGGTTAGCTAACAGGCACTTAGACTATCTAGGTTACCTAGCAGGCACTTGGACTATGTAGGTTACCTAGCGGACACTTGGACTATCTAGGTTAACTAGCGGGCCCTTGGACTATCTAGGTTACCTAGCGGGCACTTGGACTATCTAGGTTAACTAGCGGGCACTTGGACTATCTAGGTTACCTAGAGGGCACTTGGACTATGTAGGTTAACTAGAAGGCACTTGGACTATCAAGGTTACCTAGCGGGCTCTTGGACTATGTAGGTTACCTAGCGGGCACTTGGACTGTCTAGGTTACCTAGCGGGCACTTGGACTATCTACGTTAACGAACGGGCACTTGGATTATGTTGGTTAACTAGCGGACACTTGTACAATCTAGGTTAGCTAACGGGCAATTGGACTATCAAGGTTACCTATCGGGCACTTGGACTATGTAGGTTACCTAGCAGGCACTTTGACTATCTAGGTTAACTAACGGGCACTTGGACTATGTAGGTTGGCTAGCGAGCACTTGGACTATGTAGGTTCTCAAGCGGGCGCTTGGACTATGTAGGTTCCCTAGCGGGTACTTGGACTGTCTACGTTAACTAGCGGGCAATTGGACTGTCTAGGTTACCTAGTGGGCACTTGGACTATGTAGTTTAACTAGCAGGCACTTGGACTATGTAGGTTAACTAGCGGGCACTTTGACTATGTACGTTCCCTAGCGGGCTCTTGGGCTATCTACGTTACCTAGCGGGCACTTGGACTATGTAGGTTAAGGAACGGGCACTTGGACTATGTAGGTAACCTAGTGCTCACTTGGACTGTCTAGGTTACCTAGCGGGCATTTGGACTATGTAGGTTAACTAGCGGGCACTTGGACTATCTAGGTTAACTAGCGGGCCCTTCGTCTATGTAGGTTAACTAGCAGGCCCTTGGACAATGTAAGTTAACTAGAGGGCACTTGGATGATCCTGGTTAACTAGCGGGCACTTGGACTGTCTAGGTTAACTAGCGGTCAGTTGGACTATCTAGGTTAACTAGTTGGCACTTGGACTATGTAGGTTCCTAGCGGGCATTTGGACTATATAGGTTACCTAGTGGGCACTTGACTATGTAGGTTCCCTACGGGCACTTGGACTATCTAGGTTCCCTAAAGGGCACTTGGACTATGTAGGTTACCTTGCGTACAATTGGACAATCTAGGTTAACTAGCGTGCACTTGGACTATGTAGGTTAACTAGCGGACACTTGAACTATGTAGGTTACCTAGCGGGCACTTGGACTATGTAGGTTAACTAGCAGGCCCTTGGACTATCTAGGTTACCTAGCAGGCACTTGGACTATGTAGGTTCACTAGCGGGCACTTGCACTCTCTAGGTTACCTAGCGGGTACTTGGACTATGTACCTTCCTTAGCGGGCACTTGGACTATCCTTGTTAACTAGCGGGCACGTGGACTATGTAGTTTACCTAGCGGACCCTTGCACTATGTAGGTTACCTAGCAGGCCCTTGGACAATGTAAGTTAACTAGAGGGCACTTGGATGATCCTGGTTAACTAGCGGGCACTTGGACTGTCTAGGTTACCTAGCAGGCACTTGGACTATGTAGGTTAACTAGCGGGCACTTGCACTCTCTAGGTTACCTAGCGGGTACTTGGACTATGTACCTTCCTTAGTGGGCACTTGGACTATCTATGTTAACTAGCGGGCACGTGGACTATGTAGGTTACCTAGCGGACCCTTGCACTATGTAGGTTACCTAGCGGGCACTTGGACTATCTATGTTAACTAGCGGGCACGTGGACTATGTAGGTTACCTAGCGGACCCTTGCACTATGTAGGTTACCTAGCGGGCACTTGGACTATGTAGGTTAACTAGCGGGCACTTGGACGATCTAGGTTAACCAGCGGGCACTTGGACTATCAAAGTTAACAAGCGAGCCCTTGGACTATGTAGGTTAACTAGCGGGCCCTTGGACTATCTAGGTTACCTAGATAGCACTTGGACTATCTAGGTTCCCTAGCGGGCATTTGGACTATGTAGGTTCCATAGCGAGCACTTGGACTACGTAGGTTCCCTATCGGGTACTTGGACTATGTAGGTTTCTATCGGGCATTTGGACTATGTAGGTTAACTAGCGGGCACTTGGACATCTAGGTTACCTAGCGGGCACTTGGTCTATGTACAAACCCTAGCGGGCACTTGGACTATCTGGGATACCTAGCGGGCACTTGTACTATCTAGGTTACCTAGCTGGCACTTGGACTGTGTAGGTCAAGTAGCGGGCCCGTGGACTATCTAGGTTAGCTAACGGGCACTTGGACTATCTAGGTTACCTAGCGGGCTCTTGGACTATGTAGGTTACCAGCGGGCACTTGGACATCTAGGTTACCTAGCGGGCACTTGGTCTATGTACAAAGCCTAGCGGGCACTTGGACTATCTGGGATACCTAGCGGGCACTTGTACTACCTAGGTTACCTAGCTGGCACTTGGACTGTGTAGGTCAAGTAGCGGGCCCTTGGACTATCTAGGTTAGCTAACGGGCACTTGGACTATCTAGGTTACCTAACGGGCACTTGGATTATGTAGGTTCCCTAGTTGGCACTTAGACTATGTAGGTTTCCTTGCGGGCATTTGGACTATGTAGGTTAGCTTGCGAGCACTTGGACTTTGTAGGTTCCCTAAAGGGCACTTGGACTATGTAGGTTCCCAAGCGGTCACTTGGACTATGTAGGCTCCCTAGAAGGCACTTGGACTATGTAGATTACATATCGGGCACTTTGACTATGTAGGTTAACTAGCGGGCACTTGGACTATCCAGGTTACGAAGCGGGCACTTGTACTATGTAGGTTACTAAACGGGCACATGGACTATCTCGGTTAACGAACGGACACTTGGACTATGTAGTTAACCTAGCGGGAACTTGGACTGTCTAGGTTACATAGCGGGCACTTGGACTATCTAGGTTAACGAACGGGCACTTGGACTATGTATGTTAGCTAACAGGCACTTTGACTATCTAGGTTACCTAGCAGGCACTTGGACTATGTAGGTTACCTAGCGGACACTTGGACGATCTAGGTTATCTAGTAGGCACTTGGACTATCTAGGTTAACTAGTGGGCCCTTGGACTATCTAGGTTTACTAGCGGGCACTTGGACTATCTAGGTTAACTAGCGGGCACTTGGACTATCTAGGTTAACGAACGGGCTCTTGGACTATGTAGGTTAGCTAACAGGCACTTTGACTATCTAGGTTACCTAGCAGGCACTTGGACTATGTAGGTTACCTAGCGTGCACATGGACTATGTAGGTTACCTAGCGGGCACTTGGACTATCTAGGTTACCTAGCGGGCTCTTGGAGTATGTAGGTTACCAGCGGGCACTTGGACTATCTAGGTTAACAAACGTGCACTTGGACTATGTAGGTAACCTAGCAGGCACTTGGACTATCTGGGATACCTAGCGGGCACTTGTACTACCTAGGTTACCTAGCTGGCACTTGGACTGTGTAGGTCAAGTAGCGGGCCCTTGGACTATCTAGGTTAGCTAACCGGCACTTGGACTATCTAGGTTACCTAACGGGCACTTGGATTATGTAGGTTCCCTAGTTGGCACTTAGACTATGTAGGTTTCCTTGCGGGCATTTGGACTATGTAGGTTACCTTGTGAGCACTTGGACCTTGTAGGTTCCCTAAAGGGCACTTGGACTATCTAGGTTCCCTAGCGGTCACTTGGACTATGTAGGCTCCCTAGAAGGCACTTAGACTATGTAGATTACATATCGGGCACTTTGACTATGTAGGTTAACTAGCGGGCACTTGGACTATCCAGGTTACGAAGCGGGCACTTGGACTATGTAGGTTACTAAACGGGCACATGGACTATCTCGGTTAACGAACGGACACTTGGACTATGTAGTTAACCTAGCGGGAACTTGGACTGTCTAGGTTACATAGCGGGCACTTGGACTATCTAGGTTAACGAACGGGCACTTGGACTATGTATGTTAGCTAACAGGCACTTTGACTATCTAGGTTACCTAGCAGGCACTTGGACTATGTAGGTTACCTAGCGGACACTTGGACGATCTAGGTTATCTAGTAGGCACTTGGACTATCTAGGTTAACTAGTGGGCCCTTGGACTATCTAGGTTTACTAGCGGGCACTTGGACTATCTAGGTTAACTAGCGGGCACTTGGACTATCTAGGTTAACGAACGGGCACTTGGACTATGTAGGTTAGCTAACAGGCACTTTGACTATCTAGGTTACCTAGCAGGCACTTGGACTATGTAGGTTACCTAGCGGGCACATGGACTATGTAGGTTACCTAGCGGGCACTTGGACTATCTAGGTTACCTAGCGGGCTCTTGGAGTATGTAGGTTACCAGCGGGCACTTGGACTATCTAGGTTAACAAACGTGCACTTGGACTATGTAGGTAACCTAGCGGGCACTTGGGCTATCTAGGTTAACGAACGGGCACTTGGACTATGTAGGTTAACTAGCGGACACTTTGACTATCTAGGTTAGCTAACGGGCAATTGGACTATCAAGGTTACCTAACGGGCACTTGGATTATGTAGGTTACCTAGCGGGCACTTGGACTATCTTGGTTACCTAGCAGGCAATTGGACTGTCTAGGTTACCTAGTGGCACTTGGACTATGTAGTTTACCTAGCAGGCACTCGGACTATGTAGGTGAACTAGCGGGCACTTGGACTATCTAGGTTACCTAGCGGGCCCTTGGACTATGTACGTTCCCTAGCGGGCACTTGGGCAATCTACGTTACCTAGCGGGCACTTGGACTATGTAGGTTAACGAACGGGCACTTGGACTATGTAGGTAACCTAATGGTCACATGGACTGTATAGGTTACCTAGCGGGCACTTGGACTATGTAGGTTAACTAGCGGGCTCTTGGTTTATGTAGGTTAACTAGCAGGCCCTTGGACTATGTAAGTTAACTAGAGGGCACTTGGACGATCCTAGTTAACTAGCGGGCACTTGGACTATCTAGGTTAACTAGCGGGCACTTGGACTATCTAGGGTAAGTAGCGGGCACTTGGACTATCTAGGTTAACTAGCGGGCCCTTGGACTATCTAGGTTACCTAGCGGGCACTTGGACTATCTAGGTTAACTAGCGTGCACTTGGACTATCTAGGTTACCTAGCGGGCACTTGGACTATGTAGGTTAACTAGAAGGCACTTGGACTATCAAGGTTACCTAGCGGGCTCTTGGACTATGTAGGTTAACGAACGGGCACTTGGACTATGTAGGTAACCTAGTGGTCACTTGGACTGTCTAGGTTACCTAGCGGGCATTTGGACTATATAGGTTAACCAGCGGGCACTTGGACTATCTAGGTTAACTAGCGGGCCCTTCGTCTATGTAGGTTAACTAGCAGACCCTTGGACAATGTAAGTTAACTAGAGGGCACTTGGATGATCCTGGTTAACTAGCGGTCACTTGGACTGTCTAGGTTAACAAGCGGGCACTTGGACTATCTAGGTTAACTAGTGGGCAATTGGACTATGTAGGTTCCTAGCGGGCATTTGGACTATATAGGTTAACTAGCGGACACTTGAACTATGTAGGTTACCTAGCGGGCACTTGGACTATGTAGGTTAACTAGCAGGCCCTTGGACTATCTAGGTTACCTAGAAGGCACTTGGACTATGTAGGTTAACTAGCGGGCACTTGCACTCTCTAGGTTACCAAGCGGGTACTTGGACTATGTACCTTCCTTAGCGGGCACTTGGACTATCTATGTTAACTAGCGGGCACGTGGACTATGTAGGTTACCTAGCGGACCCTTGCACTATGTAGGTTACCTAGCGGGCACTTGGACTATGTAGGTTAACTAGAGGACACTTGGACGATCTAGGTTAACAAGTGGGCCCTTGGACTATGTAGGTTAACTAGCCGGCACTTGGACGATCTAGGTTAACTAGCGGGCACTTGGACGATCTAGGTTAACCAGCGGGCACTTGGACTATCAAAGTTAACAAGCGAGCCCTTGGACTATGTAGGTTAACTAGCGGGCCCTTAGACGATCTAGGTTACCTAGTTAGCACTTGGACTATCTAGGTTCCCTAGCGGGCATTTGGACTATGTAGGTTCCATAGCGGGCACTTGGACTATGTAGGTTCCCTATCGGGTACTTGGACTATGTAGGTTTCTATCGGGCATTTGGACTATGTAGGTTAACTAGCGGGCACTTGGACATCTAGGTTACCTAGCGGGCACTTGGTCTATGTATAAACCCTAGCGGGCACTTGGACTATCTGGGATACCTAGCGGGCACTTGTACTATCTAGGTTACCTAGCTGGCACTTGGACTGTGTAGGTCAAGGAGCGGGCCCTTGGACTATCTAGGTTAGCTAACGGGCACTTGGACTATCTAGGTTACCTAACGGGCATTTGGATTATGTAGGTTCCCTAGTTGGCGCTTAGACTATGTAGGTTTCCTTGCGGGCATTTGGACTATGTAGGTTACCTTGCGAGCACTTGGACTTTGTAGGTTCCCTAAAGGGCACTTGGACTATGTAGGTTCCCTAGCGGTCACTTGGACTATGTAGGCTCCCTAGAAGGCACTTGGACTATGTAGATTACATATCGGGCACTTTGACTATGTAGGTTAACTAGCGGGCACTTGGACTATCCAGGTTACGAAGCGGGCACTTGGACTATGTAGGTTACTAAACGGGCACTTGGACTATCTAGGTTAACGAACGGACACTTGGACTATGTAGGTTAACTAGAAGGCACTTGGACTATCAAAGTTACCTAGCGGACAATTGGACAATCTAGGTTAACTAGCGTGGACTTGGACTATGTAGGTTAACTAGCGGACACTTGAACTATGTAGGTTACTTAGTGGGCACTTGGACTATGTAGGTTAACTAGCAGGCCCTTGGACTATCTAGGTTATCTAGAAGGCACTTGGACTATGTAGGTTAACTAGCGGGCACTTGCACTCTCTAGGTTACCTAGCGGGTACTTGGACTATGTACCTTCCTTAGCGGGCACTTGGACTATCTATGTTAACTAGCGGGCACGTGGACTATGTAGGTTACCTAGCGGACCCTTGCACTATGTAGGTTACCTAGCGGTCACTTGGACTATGTAGGTTAACTAGAGGACACTTGGACGATCTAGGTTAACAAGTGGGCCCTTGGACTATGTAGGTTAACTAGCCGGCACTTGGATGATCTAGGTTAACTAGCGGGCACTTGGACGATCTAGGTTAACCAGCGGGCACTTGGACTATCAAAGTTAACAAGCGAGCCTTTGGACTATGTAGGTTAACTAGCGGGCCCTTAGACTATCTAGGTTACCTAGATAGCACTTGGACTATCTAGGTTCCCTAGCGGGCATTTGGAGTATGTAGGTTCCATAGCGGGCACTTGGACTATGTAGGTTCCCTATCGGGTACTTGGACTATGTAGGTTTCTATAGGGCATTTGGACTATGTAGGTTAACTAGCGGGCACTTGGACATCTAGGTTACCTAGCGGGCACTTGGTCTATGTACAAACCCTAGCGGGCACTTGGACTATCTGGGATACCTAGCGGGCACTTGTACTATCTAGGTTACCTAGCTGGCACTTGGACTGTGTAGGTCAAGTAGCGGGCCCTTGGACTATCTAGGTTAGCTAACGGGCACTTGGAATATCTAGGTTACCTAACGGGCACTTGGATTATGTAGGTTCCCTAGTTGGCACTTAGACTATGTAGGTTTCCTTGCGGGCATTTGGACTATGTAGGTTACCTTGCGAGCACTTGGACTTTGTAGGTTCCCTAAAGGGCACTTGGACTATGTAGGTTCCCTAGCGGTCACTTGGACTATGTAGGCTCCCTAGAAGGCACTTGGACTATGTAGATTACATATCGGGCACTTTGACTATGTAGGTTAACTAGCGGGCACTTGGACTATCCAGGTTACGAAGCGGGCACTTGGACTATGTAGGTTACTAAACGGGCACTTGGACTATCTAGGTTAACGAACGGACACTTGGACTATGTAGTTAACCTAGCGGGTACTTGGACTGTCTAGGTTACATAGCGGGCAATTGGACTATCTAGGTTAACGAACGGGCACTTGGACTATGTATGTTAGCTAACAGGCATTTTGACTATCTAGGTTACCTAGCAGGCACTTGGACTATGTAGGTTACCTAGCGGACAATTGGACGATCTAGGTTAACTAGCGGGAACTTGGAATATGTAGATTAACTAAGGGGCCCTTCGACTATGTAGGTTAACTAGCGGGCAGTTGGACTATCTAGGTTACCTAGCGGGCACTTTGTCTATGTACAAACCCTAGCGGTCACTTGGACTATCTGGGTTACCTAGCGGGCACTTGGAATATGTACGTCCCCTAGTGGGCACTTGGACTATCTAGGTTAACTAACGGGCACTAGGACTATCTAGGTTAACAAATGGGCACTTGGTCTATCTAGGTTACCTAGCAGGCACTTGGACTATGTAGGTCAACTAGCGGGCCCTTGGACTAT
This sequence comes from Tenrec ecaudatus, assembly GCF_050624435.1. Taxonomy (NCBI): domain Eukaryota; kingdom Metazoa; phylum Chordata; class Mammalia; order Afrosoricida; family Tenrecidae; genus Tenrec; species Tenrec ecaudatus. The sequence continues at coordinate 249,999 of NW_027459321.1, read as the reverse complement.
CTAGGTTAGTTAACGGGCATATGGATTATGTAGGTTAACTAGCGGACACTTGGACGATCTAGGTTAACTAGCGGGCCCTATCACTATGTAGGTTATCTAGCGGGCCTTTGGACTATGTAGGTTAACTAGCGGGCACTTGGATTATCTACGTTACCTGGCGGGCACTTGAACTATGTAGGTTAACTAGTGGGCCCTTAGACTATCTTGGTTAGCTAACGGTCAATTGGACTATGTAGGTTAATTAGCGGGTACTTGGACTATGTAGGTTCCCTAGCGGGCATTTGGACTATATAGATTACCTAGCGGGCACTTGGACTTTGTAGGTTACCTAGCGGGCACTTGGATTATCTAGGTTACCTAGCGGGCACTTGGATGATACAGGTTCCGTAGCCAGCACTAAGACTATTGGTTCCCTAAAGGGTACTTGGACTATGTGGGTTCCATAGCGGGCACTTGGACTATATAGGTTTCTATCGGGCACTTAGACTATGTAGGTTAACTAGCGGGCACATGGACTATCTAGGTTACCTAGCGGGCACTTGTTCTATGTACATACCCTTGCGGGCACTTGGACTATGTATGTCCCCTAGAGGGCACTTGGACTATCTAGGTTAAGTAAAGGTCACTAGGACTATCTCGTTTAAGTAGCGGGCACTAGGTCTATCTAGGTTACATAGCCACCACTTGGACTATCTAGGTTAGCTAACAGGCACTTGGACTATCTATGATCCCTAGCGGGCACTTGTACTATCTAGGTTACCTAGCTGGCACTTGGACTATGTAGGTCAACTAGCGGGCCCTTGGACTATCTAGGTTAGCTAACGGGCACTTGGACTATCTAGGTTACCTAACGGGCACTTGGATTATGTAGGTTCCCTAGCGGGCACTTAGACTATGTAGGTTACCTATCGGGCACTTTGACTATGTAGGTTAACTAGCGGGCACTTGGACTATCCAGGTTACGAAGCGGGCACTTGGACTATGTAGGTTACCAAAAGGGCACTTGGACTATCTAGGTTAACGATTGGACACTTGGACTATATAGGTAACCTAGCGGGCACTTGGACTGTCTAGGTTACATAGCGGGCAATTGGCCTATCTAGGTTAACGAAAGGGCACTTGGACTATGTAGGTTAGCTAACAGGCACTTAGACTATCTAGGTTACCTAGCAGGCACTTGGACTATGTAGGTTACCTAGCAGACACTTGGACTATCTAGGTTAGCTAACGGGCACTTGGACTATCTAGGTTACCTAACGGGCACTTGGATTATGTAGGTTCCCTAGCGGGCACTTAGACTATGTAGGTTTCCTTGCGGGCATTTGGACTATGTAGGTTACCTAGCGAGCACTTGGACTATATAGGTTCCCTAACGGGCACTTGGACTATGTAGGTTCCCTAGTGGTCACGTGGACAATGTAGGCTCCCTAGAAGGCACTTGGACTATGTAGGTTACCTATCGGGCACTTTGACTATGTAGGTTAACTAGTGGGCACTTGGACTATCTAGGTTAGCTAACGGGCACTTGGACTATCTAGGTTACCTAACGGGCACTTGGATTATGTAGGTTACCTAGCGGACACTTGGACTATCTAGGTTAACTAGCGGGCCCTTGGACTATCTAGGTTACCTAGCGGGCACTTGGACTATCTAGGTTAACTAGCGGGTACTTGGACTATCTAGGTTACCTAGCGGGCACTTGGACTATCTAGGTTAACTAGCGGGCCCTTGGACTATCTAGGTTACCTAGCGGGCACTTGGACTATCTAGGTTACCTAGCGGGCACTTGGACTATGTAGGTTAACTAGAAGGCACTTGGACTATCAAGGTTACCTAGCAGGCTCTTGGACTATGTAGGTTAACGAACGGGCACTTGGACTATGTAGGTTAACTAGCGGGCACTTGGACTATCTAGGTTACCTAGCGGGCACTTTGACTATGTACGTTCCCTAGCGGGCACTTGGGCTATCTACGTTACCTAGCGGGCACTTGGACTATGTAGGTTAACGAACGGGCACTTGGATTATGTAGGTAACCTAGTGGTCACTTGGACTGTCTAGGTTACCTAGCGGGCATTTGGACTATGTAGGTTAACTAGCGGGCCCTTCGTCTATGTAGGTTACCTAGCAGGCCCTTGGACAATGTAAGTTAACTAGAGGGCACTTGGATGATCCTGGTTAACTAGCGGGCACTTGGACTGTCTAGGTTAACTAGCGGGCACTTGGACTATCTAGGTTATCTAGTGGGCACTTGGACTATGTAGGTTCCTAGGGGGCATTTGGACTATATAGGTTACCTAGCGGCCACTTGGACTATGTAGGTTCCCTAGCGGGCACTTGGACTATCTAGGTTCCCTAAAGGGCACTTGGACTATGTAGGTTACCTAGCGGACAATTGGACAATCTAGGTTAACTAGCGTGCACTTGGACTATGTAGGTTAACTAGCGGACACTTGAACTATGTAGGTTACCTAGCGGGCACTTGGACTATGTAGGTTAACTAGCAGGCCCTTGGACTATCTAGGTTACCTAGCAGGCACTTGGACTATGTAGGTTAACTAGCGGGCACTTGCACTCTCTAGGTTACCTAGCGGGTACTTGGACTATGTACCTTCCTTAGCGGGCACTTGGACTATCTATGTTAACTAGCGGGCACGTGGACTATGTAGGTTACCTAGCGGACCCTTGCACTATGTAGGTTACCTAGCGGGCACTTGGACTATGTAGGTTAACTAGAGGACACTTGGACGATCTAGGTTAACAAGTGGGCCCTTGGACTATGTAGGTTAACTAGCCGGCACTTGGACGATCTAGGTTAACTAGCGGGCACTTGGACGATCTAGGTTAACCAGCGGGCACTTGGACTATCAAAGTTAACAAGCGAGCCCTTGGACTATGTAGGTTAACTAGCGGGTCCTTGGACTATCTAGGTTACCTAGATAGCACTTGGATTATCTAGGTTCCCTAGCGGGTATTTGGACTATGTAGGTTCCATAGCGAGCACTTGGACTATGTAGGTTCCCTATCGGGTACTTGGACTATGTAGGTTTCTATCGGGCATTTGGACTATGTAGTTTAACTAGCGGGCACTTGGACATCTAGGTTACCTAGCGGGCACTTGGTCTATGTACAAACCCTAGCGGGCACTTGGACTATCTGGGATACCTAGCGGGCACTTGTACTATCTAGGTTACCTAGCTGGCACTTGGACTGTGTAGGTCAAGTAGCGGGCCCTTGGACTATCTAGGATAGCTAACGGGCACTTGGACTATCTAGGTTTTCTAGCGGGCTCTTGGACTATGTAGGTTACCAGCGGGCACTTGGACATCTAGGTTACCTAGCGGGCACTTGGTCTATGTACAAACCCTAGCGGGCACTTGGATTATCTGGGATACCTAGCGGGCACTTGTACTATCTAGGTTACCTAGCTGGCACTTGGACTGTGTAGGTCAAGTAGCGGGCCCTTGGACTATCTAGTTTAGCTAACTGGCACTTGGACTATCTAGGTTACCTAACGGGCACTTGGATTATGTAGGTTCCCTAGTTGGCCCTTAGACTATGTAGGTTTCCTTGCGGGCATTTGGACTATGTAGGTTACCTTGCGAGCACTTGGACTTTGTAGGTTCCCTAAAGGGCACTTGGACTATGTAGGTTCCCTAGCGGTCACTTGGACTATGTAGGCTCCCTAGAAGGCACTTGGACTATGTAGATTACATATCGGGCACTTTGACTATGTAGGTTAACTAGCGGGCACTTGGACTATCCAGGTTACGAAGCGGGCACTTGGACTATGTAGGTTACTAAACGGGCACTTGGACTATCTAGGTTAACGAATGGACACTTGGACTATGTAGTTAACCTAGCGGGAACTTGGACTGTCTAGGTTACATAGCAGGCACTTGGACTATCTAGGTTAACGAACGGGCACTTGGACTATGTATGTTAGCTAACAGGCACTTTGACTATCTAGGTTACCTAGCAGGCACTTGGACTATGTAGGTTACCTATGGACAATTGGACGATCTAGGTTAACTAGCGGGAACTTGGAATATGTAGATTAACTAAGGGGCCCTTCGACTATGTAGGTTAACTAGCAGGCACTTGGACTATCTAGGTTACCTAGCGGGCACTTTGTCTATGTACAAACCCTAGCGGTCACTTGGACTATCTGGGTTACCTAGCGGGCACTTGGAATATGTACGTCCCCTAGTGGGCACTTGGACTATCTAGGTTAACTAACGGGCACTAGGACTATCTAGGTTAACAAACGGGCACTTGGTCTATCTAGGTTACCTAGCGGGCACTTGGACTATGTAGGTCAACTAGCGGGCCCTTGGACTATCTAGGTTAGTTAACGGGCATATGGATTATGTAGGTTAACTAGCGGACACTTGGACGATCTAGGTTAACTAGCGGGCCCTATCACTATGTAGGTTATCTAGCGGGCCTTTGGACTATGTAGGTTAACTAGCGGGCACTTGGATTATCTAAGTTACCTGGCGGGCACTTGAACTATGTAGGTTAACTAGTGGGCCCTTAGACTATCTTGGTTAGCTAACGGTCAATTGGACTATGTAGGTTAATTAGCGGGTACTTGGACTATGTAGGTTCCCTAGCGGGCATTTGGACTATATAGATTACCTAGCGGGCACTTGGACTTTGTAGGTTACCTAGCGGGCACTTGGATTATCTAGGTTACCTAGCGGGCACTTGGATGATACAGGTTCCCTAGCCAGCCCTAAGACTATTGGTTCCCTAAAGGGTACTTGGACTATGTAGGTTCCATAGCGGGCACTTGGACTATGTAGGTTCCCTATCGGGCACTTGGACTATATAGGTTCCTATCGGGCACTTAGACTATGTAGGTTAACTAGCGGGCACATGAACTATCTAGGTTACCTAGCGGGCACTTATTCTATGTACATACCCTAGCGGGCACTTGGACTATGTATGTCCCCTAGAGGGCACTTGGACTATCTAGGTTAACTAAAGGGCACTAGGACTATCTAGTTTAAGTAGCGGGCACTAGGTCTATCTAGGTTACATAGCCGCCACTTGGACTATCTAGGTTAGCTAACAGGCACTTGGACTATCTATGATCCCTAGCGGGCACTTTTACTATCTAGGTTACCTAGCTGGCACTTGGACTATGTAGGTCAACTAGCGGGCCCTTGGACTATCTAGGTTAGCTAACGGGCACTTGGACTATCTAGGTTACCTAACGGGCACTTGGATTATGTAGGTTCCCTAGCGGGCACTTAGACTATGTAGGTTTCCTTGCGGGCATTTGGACTATGTAGGTTACCTAGCGAGCACTTGGACTATATAGGTTCCCTAACGGGCACTTGGACTATGTAGGTTCCCTAGCGGTCACGTGGACTATGTAGGCTCTCTAGAAGGCACTTGGACTATGTAGGTTACCTATCGGGCACTTTGACTATGTAGGTTAACTAGCGGGCACTTGGACTATCCAGGTTACGAAGCGGGCACTTGGACTATGTAGGTTACCAAAAGGGCACTTGGACTATCTAGGTTAACGAATGGACACTTGGACTATATAGGTAACCTAGCGGGCACTTGGACTGTTTAGGTTACATAGCGGGCAATTGGCCTATCTAGGTTAACGAAAGGGCACTTGGACTATGTAGGTTAGCTAACAGGCACTTAGACTATCTAGGTTACCTAGCAGGCACTTGGACTATGTAGGTTACCTAGCGGACACTTGGACTATCTAGGTTAACTAGCAGGCCCTTGGACTATCTAGGTTACCTAGCGGGCACTTGAACTATCTAGGTTAACTAGCGGGCACTTGGACTATCTAGGTTACCTAGCGGGCACTTGGACTATGTAGGTTAACTAGAAGGCACTTGGACTATCAAGGTTACCTAGCGGGCTCTTGGACTATGTAGGTTACCTAGCGGGCACTTGGACTGTCTAGGTTACCTAGCGGGCACTTGCACTATCTACGTTAACGAACGGGCACTTGGACTATGTTGATTAACTAGCGGACACTTGTACAATCTAGGTTAGCTAACGGGCAATTGGACTATCAAGGTTACCTAACGGGCACTTGGACTATGTAGGTTACCTAGCAGGCACTTTGACTATCTAGGTTAACTAACGGGCACTGGGACTATGTAGGTTGGCTAGCGAGCACTTGGACTATGTAGGTTCCCAAGCGTGCGCTTGGACTATGTAGGTTCCCTAGCGGGTACTTGGACTGTCTACGTTAACTAGCGGGCAATTGGACTGTCTAGGTTACCTAGTGGGCACTTGGACTATGTAGTTTAACTAGCAGGCACTTGGACTATGTAGGTTAACTAGCGGGCACTTGGACTATCTAGGTTACCTAGCGGGCACTTGGACTATGTACGTTCCTTAGCGGGCACTTGGGCTATCTACGTTACCTAGCGGGCACTTGGACTATGTAGGTTAACGAACGGGCACTTGGACTATGTAGGTAACCTAGTGGTCACTTGGACTGTCTAGGTTACCTAGCGGGCATTTGGACTATGTAGGTTAACTAGCGGGCACTTGGACTATCTAGGTTAACTAGCGGGCCCTTCGTCTATGTAGGTTAAGTAGCAGGCCCTTGGACAATGTAAGTTAACTAGAGGGCACTTGGATGATCCTGGTTAACTAGCGGGCACTTGGACTGTCTAGGTTAACTAGCGGGCACTTGGACTATCTAAGTTAACTAGTTGGCACTTGGATTATGTAGGTTCCTAGCGGGCATTTGGACTATATAGGTTACCTAGCGGGCACTTGGACAATGTAGGTTCCCTAGCGGGCACTTGGACTATCTAGGTTCCCTAAAGGGCACTTGGACTATGTAGGTTACCTAGCGGACAATTGGACAATCTAGGTTAACTAGCGTGCACTTGGACTATGTAGGTTAACTAGCGGACACTTGAAATATGTAGGTTACCTAGCGGGCACTTGGACTATGTAGGTTAACTAGCAGGCCCTTGGACTATCTAGGTTACCTAGCAGGCACTTGGACTATGTAGGTTAACTAGGGGGCACTTGCACTCTCTAGGTTACCTAGCGGGTACTTGGACTATGTACCTTCCTTAGCGGGCACTTGGACTATCTATGTTAACTAGCGGGCACGTGGACTATGTAGGTTACCTAGCGGACCCTTGCACTATGTAGGTTACCTAGCGGTCACTTGGACTATGTAGGTTAACTAGAGGACACTTGGACGATCTAGGCTAACAAGTGGGCCCTTGGACTATGTAGGTTAACTAGCCGGCACTTGGACGATCTAGGTTAACTAGCGGGCACTTGGACGATCTAGGTTAACCAGCGGGCACTTGGACTATCAAAGTTAACAAGCGAGCCTTTGGACTATGTAGGTTAACTAGCGGGCCCTTAGACTATCTAGGTTACCTAGATAGCATTTGGACTATCTAGGTTCCCTAGCGGGCATTTGGAGTATGTAGGTTCCTTAGCGGGCACTTGGACTATGTAGGTTCCCTATCGGGTACTTGGACTATGTAGGTTTCTATCGGGCATTTGGGCTATGTAGGTTAACTAGCGGGCACTTGGACATCTAGGTTACCTAGCGGGCACTTGGTCTATGTACAAACCCTAGCGGGCACTTGGACTATCTGGGATACCTAGCGGGCACTTGTACTATCTAGGTTACCAGCTGGCACTTGGACTGTGTAGGTCAAGTAGCGGGCCCTTGGACTATCTAGGTTAGCTAACGGGCACTTGGACTATCTAGGTTACCTAACGGGCACTTGGATTATGTAGGTTCCCTAGTTGGCACTTAGACTATGTAGGTTTCCTTGCGGGCATTTGGACTATGTAGGTTACCTTGCGAGCACTTGGACTTTGTAGGTTCCCAAAAGGGCACTTGGACTATGTAGGTTCCCTAGCGGTCACTTGGACTATGTAGGCTCCCTAGAAGGCACTTGGACTATGTAGATTACATATCGGGCACTTTGACTATGTAGGTTAACTAGCGGGCACTTGGACTATCCAGGTTACGAAGCGGGCACTTGGACTATGTAGGTTACTAAACGGGCACTTGGACTATCTAGGTTAACGAACGGACACTTGGACTATGTAGTTAACCTAGCGGGAACTTGGACTGTCTAGGTTACATAGCGGGCACTTGGACTATCTAGGTTAACGAACGGGCACTTGGACTATGTATGTTAGCTAACAGGCACTTTGACTATCTAGGTTACCTAGCAGGCACTTGGACTATGTAGGTTACCTATGGACAATTGGACGATCTAGGTTAACTAGCGGGAACTTGGAATATGTAGATTAACTAAGGGGCCCTTCGACTATGTAGGTTAACTAGCAGGCACTTGGACTATCTAGGTTACCTAGCGGGCACTTTGTCTATGTACAAACCCTAGCGGTCACTTGGACTATCTGGGTTACCTAGCGGGCACTTGGAATATGTACGTCCCCTAGTGGGCACTTGGACTATCTAGGTTAACTAACGGGCACTAGGACTATCTAGGTTAACAAACGGGCACTTGGTCTATCTAGGTTACCTAGCGGGCACTTGGACTATGTAGGTCAACTAGCGGGCCCTTGGACTATCTAGGTTAGTTAACGGGCATATGGATTATGTAGGTTAACTAGCGGACACTTGGACGATCTAGGTTAACTAGCGGGCCCTATCACTATGTAGGTTATCTAGCGGGCCTTTGGACTATGTAGGTTAACTAGCGGGCACTTGGATTATCTAAGTTACCTGGCGGGCACTTGAACTATGTAGGTTAACTAGTGGGCCCTTAGACTATCTTGGTTAGCTAACGGTCAATTGGACTATGTAGGTTAATTAGCGGGTACTTGGACTATGTAGGTTCCCTAGCGGGCATTTGGACTATATAGATTACCTAGCGGGCACTTGGACTTTGTAGGTTACCTAGCGGGCACTTGGATTATCTAGGTTACCTAGCGGGCACTTGGATGATACAGGTTCCCTAGCCAGCACTAAGACTATTGGTTCCCTAAAGGGTACTTGGACTATGTAGGTTCCATAGCGGGCACTTGGACTATGTAGGTTCCCTATCGGGCACTTGGACTATATAGGTTCCTATCGGGCACTTAGACTATGTAGGTTAACTAGCGGGCACATGGACTATCTAGGTTACCTAGCGGGCACTTATTCTATGTACATACCCTAGCGGGCACTTGGACTATGTATGTCCCCTAGAGGGCACTTGGACTATCTAGGTTAACTAAAGGGCACTAGGACTATCTAGTTTAAGTAGCGGGCACTAGGTCTATCTAGGTTACATAGCCGCCACTTGGACTATCTAGGTTAGCTAACAGGCACTTGGACTATCTATGATCCCTAGCGGGCACTTTTACTATCTAGGTTACCTAGCTGGCACTTGGACTATGTAGGTCAACTAGCGGGCCCTTGGACTATCTAGGTTAGCTAACGGGCACTTGGACTATCTAGGTTACCTAACGGGCACTTGGATTATGTAGGTTCCCTAGCGGGCACTTAGGCTATGTAGGTTTCCTTGCGGGCATTTGGACTATGTAGGTTACCTAGCGAGCACTTGGACTATATAGGTTCCCTAACGGGCACTTGGACTATGTAGGTTCCCTAGCGGTCACGTGGACTATGTAGGCTCTCTAGAAGGCACTTGGACTATGTAGGTTACCTATCGGGCACTTTGACTATGTAGGTTAACTAGCGGGCACTTGGACTATCCAGGTTACGAAGCGGGCACTTGGACTATGTAGGTTACCAAAAGGGCACTTGGACTATCTAGGTTAACGAATGGACACTTGGACTATATAGGTAACCTAGCGGGCACTTGGACTGTTTAGGTTACATAGCGGGCAATTGGCCTATCTAGGTTAACGAAAGGGCACTTGGACTATGTAGGTTAGCTAACAGGCACTTAGACTATCTAGGTTACCTAGCAGGCACTTGGACTATGTAGGTTACCTAGCGGACACTTGGACTATCTAGGTTAACTAGCAGGCCCTTGGACTATCTAGGTTACCTAGCGGGCACTTGAACTATCTAGGTTAACTAGCGGGCACTTGGACTATCTAGGTTACCTAGCGGGCACTTGGACTATGTAGGTTAACTAGAAGGCACTTGGACTATCAAGGTTACCTAGCGGGCTCTTGGACTATGTAGGTTACCTAGCGGGCACTTGGACTGTCTAGGTTACCTAGCGGGCACTTGCACTATCTACGTTAACGAACGGGCACTTGGACTATGTTGGTTAACTAGCGGACACTTGTACAATCTAGGTTAGCTAACGGGCAATTGGACTATCAAGGTTACCTAACGGGCACTTGGACTATGTAGGTTACCTAGCAGGCACTTTGACTATCTAGGTTAACTAACGGGCACTGGGACTATGTAGGTTGGCTAGCGAGCACTTGGACTATGTAGGTTCCCAAGCGTGCGCTTGGACTATGTAGGTTCCCTAGCGGGTACTTGGACTGTCTACGTTAACTAGCGGGCAATTGGACTGTCTAGGTTACCTAGTGGGCACTTGGACTATGTAGTTTAACTAGCAGGCACTTGGACTATGTAGGTTAACTAGCGGGCACTTGGACTATCTAGGTTACCTAGCGGGCACTTGGACTATGTACGTTCCCTAGCGGGCACTTGGGCTATCTACGTTACCTAGCGGGCACTTGGACTATGTAGGTTAACGAACGGGCACTTGGACTATGTAGGTAACCTAGTGGTCACTTGGACTGTCTAGGTTACCTAGCGGGCATTTGGACTATGTAGGTTAACTAGCGGGCACTTGGACTATCTAGGTTAACTAGCGGGCCCTTCGTCTATGTAGGTTAAGTAGCAGGCCCTTGGACAATGTAAGTTAACTAGAGGGCACTTGGATGATCCTGGTTAACTAGCGGGCACTTGGACTGTCTAGGTTAACTAGCGGGCACTTGGACTATCTAGGTTAACTAGTTGGCACTTGGACTATGTAGGTTCCTAGCGGGCATTTGGACTATATAGGTTACCTAGCGGGCACTTGGACAATGTAGGTTCCCTAGCGGGCACTTGGACTATCTAGGTTCCCTAAAGGGCACTTGGACTATGTAGGTTACCTAGCGGACAATTGGACAATCTAGGTTAACTAGCGTGCACTTGGACTATGTAGGTTAACTAGCGGACACTTGAACTATGTAGGTTACCTAGCGGGCACTTGGACTATGTAGGTTAACTAGCAGGCCCTTGGACTATCTAGTTTACCTAGCAGGCACTTGGACTATGTAGGTTAACTAGGGGGCACTTGCACTCTCTAGGTTACCTAGCGGGTACTTGGACTATGTACCTTCCTTAGCGGGCACTTGGACTATCTATGTTAACTAGCGGGCACGTGGACTATGTAGGTTACCTAGCGGACCCTTGCACTATGTAGGTTACCTAGCGGTCACTTGGACTATGTAGGTTAACTAGAGGACACTTGGACGATCTAGGCTAACAAGTGGGCCCTTGGACTATGTAGGTTAACTAGCCGGCACTTGGACGATCTAGGTTAACTAGCGGGCACTTGGACGATCTAGGTTAACCAGCGGGCACTTGGACTATCAAAGTTAACAAGCGAGCCTTTGGACTATGTAGGTTAACTAGCGGGCCCTTAGACTATCTAGGTTACCTAGATAGCATTTGGACTATCTAGGTTCCCTAGCGGGCATTTGGAGTATGTAGGTTCCTTAGCGGGCACTTGGACTATGTAGGTTCCCTATCGGGTACTTGGACTATGTAGGTTTCTATCGGGCATTTGGGCTATGTAGGTTAACTAGCGGGCACTTGGACATCTAGGTTACCTAGCGGGCACTTGGTCTATGTACAAACCCTAGCGGGCACTTGGACTATCTGGGATACCTAGCGGGCACTTGTACTATCTAGGTTACCAGCTGGCACTTGGACTGTGTAGGTCAAGTAGCGGGCCCTTGGACTATCTAGGTTAGCTAACGGGCACTTGGACTATCTAGGTTACCTAACGGGCACTTGGATTATGTAGGTTCCCTAGTTGGCACTTAGACTATGTAGGTTTCCTTGCGGGCATTTGGACTATGTAGGTTACCTTGCGAGCACTTGGACTTTGTAGGTTCCCAAAAGGGCACTTGGACTATGTAGGTTCCCTAGCGGTCACTTGGACTATGTAGGCTCCCTAGAAGGCACTTGGACTATGTAGATTACATATCGGGCACTTTGACTATGTAGGTTAACTAGCGGGCACTTGGACTATCCAGGTTACGAAGCGGGCACTTGGACTATGTAGGTTACTAAACGGGCACTTGGACTATCTAGGTTAACGAACGGACACTTGGACTATGTAGTTAACCTAGCGGGAACTTGGACTGTCTAGGTTACATAGCGGGCACTTGGACTATCTAGGTTAACGAACGGGCACTTGGACTATGTATGTTAGCTAACAGGCACTTTGACTATCTAGGTTACCTAGCAGGCACTTGGACTATGTAGGTTACCTATGGACAATTGGACGATCTAGGTTAACTAGCGGGAACTTGGAATATGTAGATTAACTAAGGGGCCCTTCGACTATGTAGGTTAACTAGCAGGCACTTGGACTATCTAGGTTACCTAGCGGGCACTTTGTCTATGTACAAACCCTAGCGGTCACTTGGACTATCTGGGTTACCTAGCGGGCACTTGGAATATGTACGTCCCCTAGTGGGCACTTGGACTATCTAGGTTAACTAACGGGCACTAGGACTATCTAGGTTAACAAACGGGCACTTGGTCTATCTAGGTTACCTAGCGGGCACTTGGACTATGTAGGTCAACTAGCGGGCCCTTGGACTATCTAGGTTAGTTAACGGGCATATGGATTATGTAGGTTAACTAGCGGACACTTGGACGATCTAGGTTAACTAGCGGGCCCTATCACTATGTAGGTTATCTAGCGGGCCTTTGGACTATGTAGGTTAACTAGCGGGCACTTGGATTATCTAAGTTACCTGGCGGGCACTTGAACTATGTAGGTTAACTAGTGGGCCCTTAGACTATCTTGGTTAGCTAACGGTCAATTGGACTATGTAGGTTAATTAGCGGGTACTTGGACTATGTAGGTTCCCTAGCGGGCATTTGGACTATATAGATTACCTAGCGGGCACTTGGACTTTGTAGGTTACCTAGCGGGCACTTGGATTATCTAGGTTACCTAGCGGGCACTTGGATGATACAGGTTCCCTAGCCAGCACTAAGACTATTGGTTCCCTAAAGGGTACTTGGACTATGTAGGTTCCATAGCGGGCACTTGGACTATGTAGGTTCCCTATCGGGCACTTGGACTATATAGGTTCCTATCGGGCACTTAGACTATGTAGGTTAACTAGCGGGCACATGGACTATCTAGGTTACCTAGCGGGCACTTATTCTATGTACATACCCTAGCGGGCACTTGGACTATGTATGTCCCCTAGAGGGCACTTGGACTATCTAGGTTAACTAAAGGGCTCTAGGACTATCTCGTTTAAGTAGCGGGCACTAGGTCTATCTAGGTTACATAGCCGCCACTTGGACTATCTAGGTTAGCTAACAGGCACTTGGACTATCTATGATCCCTAGCGGGCACTTTTACTATCTAGGTTACCTAGCTGGCACTTGGACTATGTAGGTCAACTAGCGGGCCCTTGGACTATCTAGGTTAGCTAACGGGCACTTGGACTATCTAGGTTACCTAACGGGCACTTGGATTATGTAGGTTCCCTAGCGGGCACTTAGGCTATGTAGGTTTCCTTGCGGGCATTTGGACTATGTAGGTTACCTAGCGAGCACTTGGACTATATAGGTTCCCTAACGGGCACTTGGACTATGTAGGTTCCCTAGCGGTCACGTGGACTATGTAGGCTCTCTAGAAGGCACTTGGACTATGTAGGTTACCTATCGGGCACTTTGACTATGTAGGTTAACTAGCGGGCACTTGGACTATCCAGGTTACGAAGCGGGCACTTGGACTATGTAGGTTACCAAAAGGGCACTTGGACTATCTAGGTTAACGAATGGACACTTGGACTATATAGGTAACCTAGCGGGCACTTGGACTGTTTAGGTTACATAGCGGGCAATTGGCCTATCTAGGTTAACGAAAGGGCACTTGGACTATGTAGGTTAGCTAACAGGCACTTAGACTATCTAGGTTACCTAGCAGGCACTTGGACTATGTAGGTTACCTAGCGGACACTTGGACTATCTAGGTTAACTAGCAGGCCCTTGGACTATCTAGGTTACCTAGCGGGCACTTGAACTATCTAGGTTAACTAGCGGGCACTTGGACTATCTAGGTTACCTAGCGGGCACTTGGACTATGTAGGTTAACTAGAAGGCACTTGGACTATCAAGGTTACCTAGCGGGCTCTTGGACTATGTAGGTTACCTAGCGGGCACTTGGACTGTCTAGGTTACCTAGCGGGCACTTGCACTATCTACGTTAACGAACGGGCACTTGGACTATGTTGGTTAACTAGCGGACACTTGTACAATCTAGGTTAGCTAACGGGCAATTGGACTATCAAGGTTACCTAACGGGCACTTGGACTATGTAGGTTACCTAGCAGGCACTTTGACTATCTAGGTTAACTAACGGGCACTGGGACTATGTAGGTTGGCTAGCGAGCACTTGGACTATGTAGGTTCCCAAGCGTGCGCTTGGACTATGTAGGTTCCCTAGCGGGTACTTGGACTGTCTACGTTAACTAGCGGGCAATTGGACTGTCTAGGTTACCTAGTGGGCACTTGGACTATGTAGTTTAACTAGCAGGCACTTGGACTATGTAGGTTAACTAGCGGGCACTTGGACTATCTAGGTTACCTAGCGGGCACTTGGACTATGTACGTTCCCTAGCGGGCACTTGGGCTATCTACGTTACCTAGCGGGCACTTGGACTATGTAGGTTAACGAACGGGCACTTGGACTATGTAGGTAACCTAGTGGTCACTTGGACTGTCTAGGTTACCTAGCGGGCATTTGGACTATGTAGGTTAACTAGCGGGCACTTGGACTATCTAGGTTAACTAGCGGGCCCTTCGTCTATGTAGGTTAAGTAGCAGGCCCTTGGACAATGTAAGTTAACTAGAGGGCACTTGGATGATCCTGGTTAACTAGCGGGCACTTGGACTGTCTAGGTTAACTAGCGGGCACTTGGACTATCTAGGTTAACTAGTTGGCACTTGGACTATGTAGGTTCCTAGCGGGCATTTGGACTATATAGGTTACCTAGCGGGCACTTGGACAATGTAGGTTCCCTAGCGGGCACTTGGACTATCTAGGTTCCCTAAAGGGCACTTGGACTATGTAGGTTACCTAGCGGACAATTGGACAATCTAGGTTAACTAGCGTGCACTTGGACTATGTAGGTTAACTAGCGGACACTTGAACTATGTAGGTTACCTAGCGGGCACTTGGACTATGTAGGTTAACTAGCAGGCCCTTGGACTATCTAGGTTACCTAGCAGGCACTTGGACTATGTAGGTTAACTAGGGGGCACTTGCACTCTCTAGGTTACCTAGCGGGTACTTGGACTATGTACCTTCCTTAGCGGGCACTTGGACTATCTATGTTAACTAGCGGGCACGTGGACTATGTAGGTTACCTAGCGGACCCTTGCACTATGTAGGTTACCTAGCGGTCACTTGGACTATGTAGGTTAACTAGAGGACACTTGGACGATCTAGGCTAACAAGTGGGCCCTTGGACTATGTAGGTTAACTAGCCGGCACTTGGACGATCTAGGTTAACTAGCGGGCACTTGGACGATCTAGGTTAACCAGCGGGCACTTGGACTATCAAAGTTAACAAGCGAGCCTTTGGACTATGTAGGTTAACTAGCGGGCCCGTAGACTATCTAGGTTACCTAGATAGCATTTGGACTATCTAGGTTCCCTAGCGGGCATTTGGAGTATGTAGGTTCCTTAGCGGGCACTTGGACTATGTAGGTTCCCTATCGGGTACTTGGACTATGTAGGTTTCTATCGGGCATTTGGGCTATGTAGGTTAACTAGCGGGCACTTGGACATCTAGGTTACCTAGCGGGCACTTGGTCTATGTACAAACCCTAGCGGGCACTTGGACTATCTGGGATACCTGGCGGGCACTTGTACTATCTAGGTTACCAGCTGGCACTTGGACTGTGTAGGTCAAGTAGCGGGCCCTTGGACTATCTAGGTTAGCTAACGGGCACTTGGACTATCTAGGTTACCTAACGGGCACTTGGATTATGTAGGTTCCCTAGTTGGCACTTAGACTATGTAGGTTTCCTTGCGGGCATTTGGACTATGTAGGTTACCTTGCGAGCACTTGGACTTTGTAGGTTCCCAAAAGGGCACTTGGACTATGTAGGTTCCCTAGCGGTCACTTGGACTATGTAGGCTCCCTAGAAGGCACTTGGACTATGTAGATTACATATCGGGCACTTTGACTATGTAGGTTAACTAGCGGGCACTTGGACTATCCAGGTTACGAAGCGGGCACTTGGACTATGTAGGTTACTAAACGGGCACTTGGACTATCTAGGTTAACGAACGGACACTTGGACTATGTAGTTAACCTAGCGGGAACTTGGACTGTCTAGGTTACATAGCGGGCACTTGGACTATCTAGGTTAACGAACGGGCACTTGGACTATGTATGTTAGCTAACAGGCACTTTGACTATCTAGGTTACCTAGCAGGCACTTGGACTATGTAGGTTACCTAGCGGACAATTGGACGATCTAGGTTAACTAGCGGGAACTTGGAATATGTAGATTAACTAAGGGGCCCTTCGACTATGTAGGTTAACTAGCAGGCACTTGGACTATCTAGGTTACCTAGTGGGCACTTGGTCTATGTACAAACCCTAGCGGTCACTTGGACTATCTGGGTTACCTAGCGGGCACTTGGAATATGTACGTCCCCTAGTGGGCACTTGGACTATCTAGGTTAACTAACGGGCACTAGGACTATCTAGGTTAACAAACGGGCACTTGGTCTATATAGGTTACCTAGCGGGCACTTGGACTATGTAGGTCAACTAGCGGGCCCTTGGACTATCTAGGTTAGTTAACGGGTATATGGATTATGTAGGTTAACTAGCGGACACTTGGACGATCTAGGTTAACTAGCGGGCCCTATCACTATGTATGTTATCTAGCGGGCCTTTGGACTATGTAGGTTAACTAGCGGGCACTTGGATTATCTACGTTACCTGGCGGGCACTTGAACTATGTAGGTTAACTAGTGGGCCCTTAGACTATCTTGGTTAGCTAACGGTCAATTGGACTATGTAGGTTAATTAGCGGGTACTTGGACTATGTAGGTTCCCTAGCGGGCATTTGGACTATATAGATTACCTAGCGGGCACTTGGACTTTGTAGGTTACCTAGCGGACACTTGGATTATCTAGGTTACCTAGCGGGCACTTGGAAGTTACACGTTCCCTAGCCAGCACTAAGACTATTGGTTCCCTAAAGGGCACTTGGACTATGTAGGTTCCATAGCGGGCACTTGGACTATGTAGGTTCCCTATCGGGCACTTGGACTATATAGGTTTCTATTGGGCACTTAGACTATGTAGGTTAACTAGCGGGCACATGGACTATCTTGGTTACCTAGCGGGCACTTGTTCTATGTACATACCCTTGCGGGCACTTGGACTATGTATGTCCCCTTAGAGGGCACTTGGACTATCTAGGTTAACTAAAGGGCACTAGGACTATCTAGTTTAACTAGCGGGCACTAGGTCTATCTAGGTTACATAGCCGCCACTTGGATTATCTAGGTTAGCTAACAGGCACTTGGACTATCTATGATCCCTAGCGGGCACTTGTACTATCTAGGTTACCTAGCTGGCACTTGGACTATGTAGGTCAACTAGCGGGCCCTTGGACTATCTAGGTTAGCTAACGGGCACTTGGACTATCTAGGTTACCTAACGGGCACTTGGATTATGTAGGTTCCCTAGCGGGCACTTAGACTATGTAGGTTTCCTTGCGGGCATTTGGACTATGTAGGTTACCTAGCGAGCACTTGGACTATATAGGTTCCCTAACGGGCACTTGGACTATGTAGGTTCCCTAGCGGTCACGTGGACTATGTAGGCTCCCTAGAAGGCACTTGGACTGTGTAGGTTACCTATCGGGCACTTTGACTATGTAGGTTAACTAGCGGGCACTTGGATTATCCAGGTTACGAAGCGGGCACTTGTACTATGTAGGTTACCAAAAGGGCACTTGGACTATCTAGGTTAACGAATGGACACTTGGACTATATAGGTAACCTAGCGGGCACTTGGACTGTCTAGGTTACATAGCGGGCAATTGGCCTATCTAGGTTAACGAAAGGGCACTTGGACTATGTAGGTTAGCTAACAGGCACTTAGACTATCTAGGTTACCTAGCAGGCACTTGGACTATGTAGGTTACCTAGCGGACACTTGGACTATCTAGGTTAACTAGCGGGCCCTTGGACTATCTAGGTTACCTAGCGGGCACTTGGACTATCTAGGTTACCTAGCGGGCACTTGGACTATCTAGGTTACCTAGCCGGCACTTGGACTATGTAGGTTAACTAGAAGGCACTTGGACTATCAAGGTTACATAGCGGGCTCTTGGACTATGTAGGTTACCTAGCGGGCACTTGGACTGTCTAGGTTACCTAGCGGGCACTTGCACTATCTACGTTAACGAACGGGCACTTGGACTATGTTGGTTAACTAGCGGACACTTGTACAATCTAGGTTACCTAACGGGCACTTGGACTATGTAGGTTACCTAGCAGGCACTTTGACTATCTAGGTTAACTAACGGGCACTGGGACTATGTAGGTTGGCTAGCGAGCACTTGGACTATGTAGGTTCCCAAGCGGGCGCTTGCACTATGTAGGTTCCCTAGCGGGTACTTGGACTGTCTACGTCAACTAGCGGGCTATTGGACTGTCTAGGTTACCTAGTGGGCACTTGGACTATGTAGTTTAACTAGCAGGCACTTGGACTATGTAGGTTAACTAGCGGGCACTTGGACTATCTATGTTACCTAGCGGGCACTTGTACTATGTACGTTCCCTAGCGGGCACTTGGGCTATCTACGTTACCTAGCGGGCACTTGGACTATGTAGGTTAACGAACGGGCACTTGGACTATGTAGGTAACCTAGTGGTCACTTGGACTGTCTAGGTTACCTAGCGGGCATTTGGACTATGTAGGTTAACCAGCGGGCACTTGGAATATCTAGGTTAACTAGCGGGCCCTTCGTCTATGTAGGTTAAGTAGCAGGCCCTTGGACAATGTAAGTTAACTAGAGGGCACTTGGATGATCCTGGTTAACTAGCGGGCACTTGGACTGTCTAGGTTAACTAGTGGGCACTTGGACTATGTAGGTTCCCTAGCGGGCACTTGGACTATATAGGTTACCTAGCGGGCACTTGGACTATGTAGGTTCCCTAGCGGGCACTTGGACTATCTAGGTTCCCTAAAGGGCACTTGGTCTATGTAGGTTACCTAGCGGACAATTGGACAATCTAGGTTAACTAGCGTGCACTTGGACTATGTAGGTTAACTAGCAGGCCCTTGGACTATCTATGTTACCTAGCAGGCACTTGGACTATGTAGGTTAACTAGCGGGCACTTGCACTCTCTAGGTTACCTAGCGGGTACTTGGACTATGTACCTTCCTTAGCGGGCACTTGGACTATCTATGTTAACTAGCGGGCACGTGGACTATGTAGGTTACCTAGCGGACCCTTGCACTATGTAGGTTACCTAGCGGGCACTTGGACTATGTAGGTTAACTAGAGGACACTTGGACGATCTAGGTTAACAAGTGGGCCCTTGGACTACGTAGGTTAACTAGCCGGCACTTGGACGATCTAGTTTAACTAGCGGGCACTTGGACGATCTAGGTTAACCAGCGGGCACTTGGACTATCAAAGTTAACAAGCGAGCCCTTGGACTATGTAGGTTAACTAGCGGGCCCTTGGACTATCTAGGTTACCTAGATAGCACTTGGACTATCTAGGTTCCCTAGCGGGCATTTGGACTATGTAGGTTCCATAGCGAGCACTTGGACTATGTAGGTTCCCTATCGGGTACTTGGACTATGTAGGTTTCTATCGGTCATTTGGACTATGTAGGTTAACTAGCGGGCACTTGGACATCTAGGTTACCTAGCGGGCACTTGGTCTATGTACAAACCCTAGCGGGCAGTTGGACTATCTGGGATACCTAGCGGGCACTTGTACTATCTAGGTTAACTAGCGGGCACTTGGACTATGTACGTTCCCTAGCGGGCACTTGGGGTATCTACGTTACCTAGCGGGCACTTGGACTATGTAGGTTAACGAACGGGCACTTGGACTATGTAGGTAACCTAATGGTCACTTGGACTGTATAGGTTACCTAGCGGGCACTTGGACTATGTAGGTTAACTAGCGGGCTCTTGGTTTATGTAGGTAAATTAGCAGGCCCTTGGACTATGTAAGTTAACTAGAGGGCACTTGGACGATCCTAGTTAACTAGCGGGCACTTGGACTATCTAGGTTAACTAGCGGGCACTTGGACTATCTATTGTAAGTAGCGGGCACTTGGACTATCTAGGTTAACTAGCGGGCCCTTGGACTATCTAGGTTACCTAGCGGGCACTTGGACTATCTAGGTAACCTAGCGGGCACTTGGACTGTCTAGGTTACCTAGCGGGCACTTGGACTATCTAAGTTAACGTACGGGCACTTGGACTATGTAGGTGAACTAGCGGACACTTTGACTATCTAGGTTAGCTAACGGGCAATTGGACTATCAAGGTTACCTAACGGGCACTTGGACTATGTAGGTTACCTAGCGGGCACTTGGACTATCTTGGTTACCTAGCAGGCAATTGGACTGTCTAGGTTACCTAGTGGGCACTTGGACTATGTAGTTTACCTAGCAGGCACTTGGACTATGTAGGTGAACTAGCGGGCACTTGGACTATCTAGGTTACCTAGCGGGCCCTTGGACTATGTACGTTCCCTAGCGGGCACTTGGGCTATCTACGTTACCTAGCGGGCACTTGGACTATGTAGGTTAACGAACGGGCACTTGGACTATGTAGGTAACCTAATGGTCACTTGGACTGTATAGGTTACCTAGCGGGCACTTGGACTATGTAGGTTAACTAGCGGGCTCTTGGTTTATGTAGGTTAATTAGCAGGCCCTTGGACTATGTAAGTTAACTAGAGGGCACTTGGACGATCCTAGTTAACTAGCGGGCACTTGGACTATCTAGGTTAACTAGCGGGCACTTGGACTATCTAGGGTAAGTAGCGGGCACTTGGACTATCTAGGTTAACTAGCGGGCCCTTGCACTATGTAGGTTACCTAGCGGGCACTTGGACTATGTAGGTTAACTAGAGGACACTTGGACGATCTAGGTTAACAAGTGGGCCCTTGGACTATGTAGGTTAACTAGAAGGCACTTGGACTATCAAGGTTACCTAGCGGGCTCTTGGACTATGTAGGTTAACGAACGGGCACTTGGACTATGTAGGTAACCTAGTGGTCTCTTGGACTATCTAGGTTACCCAGCGGGCACTTGGACTATGTAGGTTAACTAGAAGGCACTTGGACTATCAAGGTTACCTAGCGGGCTCTTGGACTATGTAGGTTAACGAACGGGCACTTGGACTATGTAGGTAACCTAGTGGTCACTTGGACTGTCTAGGTTACCTAGCGGGCATTTGGACTATGTAGGTTAACTAGCGGGCACTTGGACTATCTAGGTTAACTAGCGAGCCCTTCGTCTATGTAGGTTAACTAGCAGGCCCTTGGACAATGTAAGTTAACTAGAGGGCACTTGGATGATCCTGGTTAACTAGCGGGCACTTGGACTGTCTAGGTTAACAAGCGGGCACTTGGACTATCTAGGTTAACTAGTGGGCACTTGGACTATGTAGGTTCCTAGCGGGCATTTGGAGTATATAGGTTACCTAGCGGGTCCTTGGACTATGTAGGTTCCCTAGCGGGCACTTGGACTATCTAGGTTCCCTAAAGGGCACTTGGACTATGTAGGTTACCTAGCGGACAATTGGACAATCTAGGTTAACTAGCGTGCACTTGGACTATGTAGGTTAACTAGCGGACACTTGAACTATGTAGGTTACCTAGCGGGCACTTGGACTATGTAGATTAACTAGCAGGCCCTTGGACTATCTAGGTTACCTAGAAGGTACTTGGACTGTGTAGGTTAACTAGCGGGCACTTGCACTCTCTAGGTTACCTAGCGGGTACTTGGACTATGTACCTTCCTTAGCGGGCACTTGGACTATCTATGTTAACTAGCGGGCACGTGGACTATGTAGGTTACCTAGCGGACCCTTGCACTATGTAGGTTACCTAGCGGGCACTTGGACTATGTAGGTTAACTAGAGGACACTTGGACGATCTAGGTTAACAAGTGGGCCCTTGGACTATGTAGGTTAACTAGCCGGCACTTGGACGATCTAGGTTAACTAGCGGGCACTTGGACGATCTAGGTTAACCAGCGGGCACTTGGACTATCAAAGTTAACAAGCGAGCCCTTGGACTATGTAGGTCTACTGTCTCTGTTCCCCTACAATTCTGTTGTTTGTTATGCTAGGGTTGGATTATATAGTCATTTTTTCTATTAGTTCCTCCTTCTCCCGCTTCTCCCGCTCTATTTCCATAATGCCAGGGAATCATTTCTCCCATTGATGTTTCTGATGGGTTTATCTATCTTGGATTTCATGCACTGAATGATCTTCATTATACAAATGAATGTTCACAGGTCTAACAAACTAAATTAGGTAAAACTGGGAACATAATAGTAAAGGGATGAAAAGAAAAGAACTCGTAACACTATGTTTGATCTAATCAGGTTGCAGCTTGATGACCTCATTTGGAGGTTCAAAGGAGATAAATCGCTCACTGGAGGTCAGATACATTCTCTGCTACACATTCCTGCTGAAAATCTGCATGGAGCTGTGCTGATAGAGTAAGAGCCCTGTAGCTGAAGGAGCCATCTGGAGAGCCACACCAGCACTGATGCTTCCACCACCAATGGATCCACAACACTTTTCACCCATTGGCCTGTGATCTTCCTAAATTCTGCATCATTGCATGTGTTGCATGAGTTTGAAAAGCAATTTGCAGACTGGTATCAGACATATGGGCTAATACTGGAATTTTGGACTTGATCTGGACTAGGCTGGGATGTTTTCTTAATATACAACTACTCTTTGACATAAAGCTCTTTCTTATACACATATGAGTATCGATAAATTTGTTTCTATAGTCAACCCTGACTAACACACAATTATGATATTCACCTTCCTGACCTGATTACTGAAGACACAATGGGTGCATAAACAAATGTGATGAAGAGAGTTGATGGTGTCTCCCTATCAAAAGATAAAGCATCTGGGGCCTTAAAGGCAGACAGTTAAACAAGCAGCCATCTAGCAGGGAAGCCCACATGGAAGAAACACACCAGCTCATGTCATCATGAGGCGTTGATAGGAATAGGTATCAGAAGTTCAATAACATGCTATCAAATTGGTGGTAAGAAGGGTAAACAAAGTGGAGATCCAAAATCCACCTGTAAGATAATTAATTGGACAGTCCCTTACAGAAGGGCCATATGGGAAAGAAGATATATCCAGGGTGCTTTACAACATTGTGTGTTTTCCTGTATTTGAAATTTAGGATAGGTAAATTTTTAGAGGTTTAACTGGTTTAAATTTTTAGAGGTTTAGAGGTTTAATAATTACCTAGAGTCAAGACAAAGGAGGTTGGAAAGAAATGGGGTGTTAACAACAAGGACTATGAGAAAGAAGAAAATGTTTTGAAATAGGATTGAACCATTAAATTTTTAATTGGATAATATGTGATTTATATACGAATAAGAATTATTTTAAAAAGCATGCCTAGCACAAATTTATGGGTGAGGGTTATTGATTCATGAAAAGTCAAGCAAAATTGTAGGAAGGGAAGAAATAAATAGAAACAAAGAGAGCACTGCCAGGTGATTCTCTACCTGCTGTGTCAGCACATTGTACTATGGAGGCAAGGTCTGTCTTGTGAATAGAGCTTCTAGAAGACCGATAATCATTACAAAATATAAAGCATTGTCTGTATTCATTATTATAGCCATTCATCATCATTACCCACTCCCCCCCCCCAAAGTGATAAACTTCCTCCAAGACAGATTATTTGTGCTGTAAGCCTTTTCACATACTTACCTGAGAAATAATGAGTGAGGTAGCAGTCCAGGTAGCACTGGGCAGTTGGCTGGAAAGGTACTCTTGGTTCCCTTGGCCTGACTTAATGAGCCTCCTCCTTTAAAATATTTTCATTTCTTTTTATATTCCTTTAAAAACCAAGAAGAGTGATGAGACATTAAGACAAGGAATACTGCTGAGTCTCAGCACCATCTTAATATTCTTATTAGAAAATGAGTGGAGTTTTTATTATTTGCATAAGATGCCCTTTCTCAAGCATTGCATGCCTAAAGAGCTGACCATTCAAGTAAGCAAGGATAACTGAAAATCTTTCCCTGTCACTTTTAGGTCTTTGAATCTGTGGTTCTGAGTTGATTGTGTTGAAACTTGATTGTGAGAACTATAACACCTGTTTTATAACTTTCTAATGAGGAATGTAGAGTCACACTTTAGGATGTGTATTCAAGAATAACAAATGGTAACCACATCCGTGCGCTATGATTCACATACTGGACCCCAGTAGTCTCTCTTGCCAACAGCAAAGCAGTGTTGAAAGATTCAGTCATGATCATTCTGGCAAGTGGTCTACACGGTACCTGCACATAGTAAGCACCTGATAAATTTCACCATCATTATTGCTACTTTTGCTTAGAATTAGTAATGAGCTGGGTATTATTCTCTTCTATACAAAAAGAGTAGAAAAGATCTCTGCTTGTCATAGTGATTCTGGCATAAAAGAAAGTCTGGTGTGCCACCAAATCAATTCCCTCCTGTTTTTAACTTTTCTTTTCTAGGAATAGAAGTGTAAAAAGTTAAGATGTCCATATATAGATAACATCCCTCCTCCAGTTTTGTTTCATTATTATTTTCCTCCAGGCATTTCATCCCAAAGTGGGAAAATTTATTTTCCAAAACTTCTTAACTCCCAAAATTAAAGTCACATTTCTCTGTCTCTGTCCTCTGAAGTCTCTGAGCAGAGGCTTTGGAAGCACTCCATGCCATTATGTCAAGCCCCATTAATTCTCCTCCTTCCATTCATCACTGTGAAACACTAGTTAAAATCTGGCAGGGCCAAGAGCCTTGCTGGATGTAGGAGGCTTGGAGCCAATGTTTAGATATGAGCCATTTAGACAGGAAAAAAATAGTGTTGTCACAGTGCTCCTTTCCAAAACGATGTCCCACAAACTAATTCATAGGAGGGGAGAAAAACTATTCATTTGAAAATGACTAAGAAATGAATTATAATGAAATTATTTTGTAGATTGAAAATCACTTTAGCATATATTCTATTATTTGACCTTCATAACAATAATAAACACCCAAACAAACTCAGTGGCATTGAGTGGACGCCAACTGATAACAACCACACAAGATGGTGGTGCACTGGTTATGAGTTGGGCTGCTATCTTTGATGTAGGCAGTTTGAAGCCACCGGCCACTATTCCAGGAGTCACAATGGGGCTTTCTAGTTCCATAAAGAGTTGCAGTCTTGGAAATTCACAGAAGCAGTGAATTTGTTTTTATTTTGTATAGGGTTTCCAATGTATAATATTTAGGGAACCAAACTGTCATAACTTTCTCTAGTGGGGAAAGTTTAAACCATTGACCTTTTAGTTAGCAACTAAGTGCTTAATAACCAGTCCACAAGGATTTTTTTCAATATGTTCTTTTGGTAGGTGTCATTGAGTCAGTTACAATGGTGACCTTGCACTGTTATCACAATTGTTATGTTTGAGTCCATTGCTGTAGACACTGCCAATTTGTCTCATTCAGGTTTTCCTTTTCTTAATTTTTAAAAACTGGCCCTCTACTTAAAAACAATCATTTTATTGGGGCTCGTACAACTCTTATCACAATTCATGCATCCATCCATTGTGTCAAGCACATTTGTACATTTTTTGCCATCATCATTCTCAAAACATTTTCTTTCTACTTGAGCCCTTGGTATCAGCTTCTCATACTCACCCCCCCACGCCCACCTCATGAACCCTTGATAATTTATAAATTGTTATTATTTTGTGGTGTCATGTTATTATTTTGACAGTGGGCATGTCTTACACTGACCAACGTCTCCCTTGACCCCCCTTTTCTGTTGGCAGCCCTCTACCTTACCAAACATGATGTTCTCCTTCAGGAACTAGATCCTTCTGGCAATATGTTCGAAGTATGTGAGGCAATGTCTCACTCTCCTGGCTTTTAAGGAACATTCTGACTGTGCTTTTTCCAAGATTGATTCATTCATTCTTCTGACAGCTCGTGATATATTAAAAATTCTTCATCAACACAAAAATTGAAATGCATAAATGCCTTTTCAGTCTTCTTTATGAAAGGATTAAAAATACTGTGCTTTGGCGTAGGTGTGCCTTAGTACTGAATGTGAGATCTTTGCTTTGTAACACTTCAGAAAGGCGTTTTGCAGCAGAGTTAGTCTTGCAATGGGAAAGGTTATTTCTTTTTCTCTTTCAACTATTATTTTTAAGAAACAGTTCAATGGTTTAAATATTGAGAATTATGCAATAATCACCACAATGTTTAATCATTTTCTTCATTCTTGTATCCATTGCTATTAGTTCCCTATTTCCCCTCAACATCCTTTGACTCCTATAAAACTATTAGATCTACTAATCTAGTCACTGTCTGGTTATATTTACCTACCCTGAATTTCATAAATAGAAAGTCATAAAAATTCAGTGGCAGAAAATATAATAAATTTTAAATTAACTATATCTACAAATAACCCATTTTCCAATGCACTCTAAGGACAAAACTATTCACATATCTTGCCAATGGTCAGAGGGGGTTCATATTGGAGACTAAGTCTCCAATGGATTCTGCAAATGTCTATCAGGCTTCCATTGTCAACCACAGACTTTTGAAAACTGGATGTTTAATATTTAATCTCTAATATAATTTCCTCCTCTACTTTTGGATTTTATTATTTACAGTCCTTGGATTGAATGGGCTGGGGTGATTCTTCTGTGTGGACTTAGCTGACACCTTAGATGTCTGCTCATTTTAAGATAACCCTTTAAGACTCCAGGTGCTATGCTATTCGTTTTATGGTAGCCAGGCACCACCTGCTTTATTCACAAGACCTTTCTATAACACCCCTATCTTCAGTGATCATTTCATAAAGCAAGTGTTGAGCAGAGCCAAATAATAAGATCTAATTGTTTTTAAATTAGGGTTTATAATTGTGAGCTCAAATTCATTCATGTCTAGATCTAGATTTAGGTATAAATACATAGAGAGGTAACATTATAAACTTATATCGGTAACCTGCAGGGAACACTTGGTATTTCTAATAATAGTATCAACAATCTAGCAAATGATACATAATTTTAAATACTTGTGAGAAAAAGAAAATAAACATTTGTATGAAATCTTATTAGACTTCTCTTTTTTTCCTTTGTTAATTTTTCCAGTGGATTGTTGATTTTATTAATCCTTTCAAAGAATGAACTTGTCTTGTTCATTTTCCCATTGTTTTTCTCTTTTTCACTTGATCTACTTCTGCTCTAATATTTATTATTTCAGTTCTCCTGTAGGGTGAGGTTTAGTTTTGTTGCTCTTGTTCATGTTGTTGAAGATGCTGTGTTAAGGTGGATATTAACTTTGATTTTATCCTCTTTTTTCATGTGTGCATTTATTGCTATGCAGTGCTCTCCGAAAGCTGTGTTTTTGAGTCCCAAAGGTCTGGTTATGTTGTGTTTTCATTCAAGGAATTTTTTAATTCGATCACTTAGTTGGTCTATAACCATTTTTTAAGTAGTATCCTGTGATGTCTCCATGTACTTGGCTTTATGTTCTTGTTTCTATTGCTGATTTCTAGTTTTATAGCATTTTGGTCCATGGAAGTGGAGTGTAGAATCTCAATGTTTTAAAATATTTTAAGGCTTTCTTTGTGGTCTAACATGAGGTCTACTCTAGAGACTACCATATGTGCTGGTGAGGAATGCATATAGTGCTGTTGTTGGGTAAAGTATTAGTATATGTCTAGAAAGTAAAGTTGGTTATTTACTCCTGTAGTTAGTTCCTGATGATCTGCTGAGGTATATACATGATTTCATGCAACCTGATAAAATTTTTTTAAATGAAGGAGTGGATTCTAGCCTGTCAACCAGATCTCTCCCCCACCCCACCCTCACCCCCCTTGTAGGTATGGCCTTCTCTGATAACTTCCTCTCTTCTTCCCTGGAAGTGGGATGTACTCTTTCTCTCTGCTTCACTTTCCTTTTGAGGAGCCACACTCAGAGAGCTCGAGGAGCCAGTGCTGAGATGCATCCACTACCAATTGACCCACTGGACTTTCCACCCACCAGCCTGTGATCTTCCTGCTTTCAGCATTATTGCATGGGCTGCATGAGTCTGAAGAGGATTTCATGGGCTAGTATAGGACATATGGGCTAATATCAGACTCATGAACTTGATCTGGACTAGGCTAGGATATTTTATTGATGCATAATTGCTTCCTGATATAAAATTCTCTTATACACACATAGGAATGTCTCTGGTCAACTCGGTCTAACACATCTTTCTTTCCTCAAGAGTGGTGTATTAAAGTCTCCTACTCTTATCACCATACTGCATATTTCTTCAGTTCTGTGAGAATTTGATTAATAAATTTTGAAGGTGTTTCATTGGGATCATGTCACATAAATATGATTATGTCTTCTTTTCATATTGTTCATTTAGTCATTATTTAATGTCTTTTTTGATCTCTCATGAAGTTTGTCTTGAGTTCTATTTTATCAGAAGTTAATATTGTCACTCCAGTTTTTCTGGTTGCCATCATCTTGGTCATTTTTTCTTCATCCTTTGATATTAAGATTATTTTTGTCTTTGTGTTTAAGGTGTATCTCTTGTAGGAAGCATATTCATGAATCTTATTTTATAATCCAATATCTACTAGTCGTCTCCTGCCTAATGCTCCTAATTCATTGAAATTCAGTGTCATTATTGATACATGCAGGTCTGTTGCTGTCATTTTGCTATGTCTTTTCTATTTTTTTTAGTTTTATTGGTTTTGTTGTTCTTCCTCTGTTTCTGTGTTGTTTTCTGTACTGTTTTCATTGCATTTTTAATATGGTGTTTTAAATCTGTATGTTGCTCTCAGTTTTGTTTATTGCTATTATTATTCTCTGTCCAAAGTGTTCCCAATAATAATATTGTACTGCTATTCTTGTTTTTTATAAATTCATCTACTTGTTCATTGTCTGAAAATACCCCTATTTCTTACTCATATTTGAAGAAGAGCTTTGCTGAATATAAGGTATTTACTTAGTTGTTTTTTTTCTTTTAGGGTTTGATATACGTCACTCCAATGTCTTCTCCTTTTTTGAGAGGGGGGCGATAGCATTATTATTGGGAGAAAAAAAATTGTTCAACATGTGTTGGTAAGGATTGCATTCACATTTAACTACATAGCTTCAACTGAGAAATCTGAGATGATTATTATTTAGTTAGCTCTGTAGTTGATTATTCTTTCCCCAATATTTATTCTCAAGATTCTTTTCATAGTCTCATTTTCCTTGATACTGGAGAGTTTGACTGAAATACTTCTAATTTGTTGTTGTTGTTGTTGCTGTTGTTGTTGTTCTTTTTGAGCCTCTCCTGTTTGAAATTTTCTTGACTTCCGGAATAGTCATTTTGTCCTCTGTTTTTTTGTTTGTTTTTGTTAGTCTGGGTTGTCTAGAGAAACAAATCCAGAGACATTCATATGTATATAATAAAGAGCTTTATATTCAAGAGCAATTGAATATTGAGAAAACCTTCCAGCCAGTCCCATTCAAGTCCATAAGTCTGATTTTAGCCCATATGTCTGACACCAATGTATAAATTCCTCTTTAGACTCACAGAACACATTCAATGACAACAAATGCAGAAAAATTACAGGCCAGTGGGTGGAAATTCTTCTGGATCAAATGGTGGTAGAGGCATCTCAGCACTGGTGTGGGTCAGCTCCAGGGCTCTGGCTGCATCCGCATAGCTCCATCAGGCTCATCATCAGTAGTGTCTCTCAGGGAGTGCATGAGTGTCCCACCTCCGGTGAGTTCTGTGTTTCCTTAGTGGCTCAAAATGAGGACAGTAAGCTGAACCTGATTGACAAGATAAATTCCACCCCTTCACTCTTAAGTCTCAAGTTGACAACAGATTATGTAACTACCACATCCATTATAGTGTTGGGAGAGTTTTCATCATTTCTTGTACTATTTTCTCAGAAGAATGTTTTGCTTCTTCTTTCTTCAGGATTCCCAAAGACCTAGGTTGCTCCTCTTGATAATACCCCACATCATTCTTAGGCTTTCTTGAGTTTCCTTTGCTTTTTTGTTAATTGTTTCTCTCGTTGGTTTTATTCAACAGAATGTTTTGAGCTCACTAATTACATTTTTCTTTTCTTAAATTCTATCACTAATTTCTTTTACCATGTATTCTAATCACATTACCTTATTGTTTGTTTTCTAGATGTCTAATAGGTGTAGGATTTCTAGTATTTTGAATTATTTCTTCCATTTGTTGAAGGTATCTAAACACCATTCTCCTGAATTTTATTTCATCTATTCCTAGGGAATATTCTCTGAAGTAATCCTTTAGGACCTGGCGTTTTTTTCAGGTGTTGATACCCATTTTCCTTGATTTTTTTGTGTGTACTGTGGTTGACTATTTTCCATAGCATCATAATATAGCAATTGTGTCAAGTGGGGTCATGTGGGGTGGTTGAATTTGTCTACAAGAGAGGTTAATAGGAGCCAGGTGGTTACAACAGGTGGGAGAAAGGCAAGAAATGTGGAGGGGTGGGGGAAGGTCAAAAAAAGATAAAAAGAATTATCAAATAATGGAGAATTTATTTTTAGAAGCATAATAAAAATTTATAGGTATAGTAAAAATATGTGTCAAGAGGAAAAGGAGAAAAAGAACAAGAAGAAATAGTGCATGAGTAAAGAGAGGAGCATGAACTGATGAGTGTGCAGATGCCACACAGGATGGTGTTGTGCAAGTAGGCATTGTATAGATAGGGTGAGCACCTCAGGGCTGACATCATGTGATACCAACTCATAACACCAGGTGTTAGTCTGGGTTGACTAGAGACACAAATTCATAGATACATATATGTATATAAAAAAGAGCTTTATATACAAGAGCAATGAAACATTAAGAAAACATCCCAGCCCAGTTCATATCAAGTCCATAAGTCCAATATCAGCCTATATGTTTGATACCAATCTATGAATTCCTCTTTAGACTCATGCAAAAAATGCAATCATGGTGAATGCTGAAGATCACATGCCAGTGGGTGGAAAGAATTGTGGATCCAGTGGCAGTGGAAACATCTCAGTGTTGGCAGGGGTCTCCACGTGGTTCCTTCAGCTCCTGGGCTCTAGCATAGCTCCATGTGTCTTGTCCACAGGAATGTCTCACAGGGAGAGTGTGTGTGTGTGTCCTGCCTCCTGTGAACTATTTATCTCCTTAGCATCTCCAAATGAGGATATCAAGCTGTGCCCTGATTGACAGGCTAAACTTTACCCCATTCACTCTTAAGTCTCAAACTTACAACAGATTGTGTAACCAGCACACCCACTAGAGCTTCTCTTCAATAAAATAAGATGGTTATTATCCTCATTTAGCAAATGAATAAACTTAGCCTTAGGGAAGTAGGATGATTTGTTAAATGATGCAGTATAATAAGTTGAGAGGTAGGACTTGAGCTAACTCTTTCATGGTTTCCAAATGTTCTAGGTCTTTCAAGTACTCCATATTTTATAAGAAAGGGGTGGAAGATCTCAATTACCCAAGTCTTAATACTTTTTTTCCCTTCTGATTCTAAGAAAGTTTAGTTTTTCTATATGAAACTGCAAAATAAAGATAGAGAAGAGAAAAGGGAGTCAGGGGGTTGTGGAATGATATAAAAACTAAACAAACAAAGAATACTGAGGGGGTACGTAGCATTGTAGATAACTGGTGTTTCTACCAAAAAAAGTTCCATCTATTTCCTCAAAGCATGAGAAAGGACCCAGCTGTTTATCATAAATCATCTTTTACAAAGCTAGTGTAATTTGCATAAAACTATCACCAAAATACCTTTTAGTTATCTCTTTTTTTCACCAAGGTTTTCAATTCACACAACTGCCATGTATACCCACGTG
Organism: Tenrec ecaudatus; assembly: GCF_050624435.1. NCBI lineage: Eukaryota > Metazoa > Chordata > Mammalia > Afrosoricida > Tenrecidae > Tenrec > Tenrec ecaudatus. Next base: position 217,680 of record NW_027459321.1, on the reverse strand, counting down.
TCTTCTAATAGAGCCCCATCACTCCTAAGTTACTCTCTACCTGAGATACGAAATCACTCTTCACCTTGATATTTTTCTGATCTTGATCCCTGTACCTATGTCCCTCCTTCCAGGCCCAGACACTTCTACTCTGCTCACAGATCTGGAATTGTAGTGAACAGATTGTCCATCATTTTACATGTAAGAATAATTTCTCACTCAAAAAGGCAGAGATCAGAGGAGCTTCATAAAAGAGGAACTATAGTGGGTCTTAGAAAACTAACATCAGAAAGAAGAAATTAAGAAAGGGGACAAGGTGCCAGAACAAGCTTGAGTGTGCCATAAAGAATTTGACCGCCTAGGAGGGAGGGAGCACTAGAACTGACTGTGATTAAACAACATATTTCAAAAGCAATTTAACCATAAAAAATAAAAAAAATGTTCTGAAATTGATTGGGATGATGGTTGTGCAATATTTGATATGATAGAACTATTTATTGTGTAATATGTGAATTATATGCCAATAAAACTGTTTTAAAGAAAATTTAAACACTGAATTGAGAGAAGTGAGCTAATGCATGGACGCACAAAGGGAATGGGGATAGCTGCAGCTGAGAAGCGATGCAAACAATGGCTGTTCATTAGGGGAAGGGGGAGGGGAAGAAAGAAAGGCCTAACCTTGACTGCCAAATCTTGATTGTATTCTAATCATTTAATGGAGGAAGATCATACATATTTAAATTTTGGAGAACATGGTCTGGAGATGTGGGCCTACACAGTATTCTTGGATGACCATTCAAAGAAAACGTGAGTGAGAGAACATGGCAGATGGAAAGTTCAATAATACCAGATTCTGATGCCAAGTCAAATGCTTGTCCCACTATACATGTCTGTCTTTCATATTTGCTTGGTAATGTGAACATCTCAATTGTTGATGACATGAAAAACAGAAAAAAAATTTCTATGAGACAACCCACGTATTTGTGGGTTCTTAACATTTTTAAATTTTGGCTGTTTTTGCAGGGTTTTATTAAATCCAGGTGCACTCTTCCATACCCGAACACACACACATGCACAACCTCAGAAAAGAATTTATGTGAGCATCAAAAGATATTTATATTTGACCCTCATTGTCCCTCAGTACTCTGCTTGTGATAGAGGGAAAAAAGTAAGTGATTAGAATTCCCCAAGAACACTGAGGGTAATAACATAGCACTGTGACAATCATGTTGCCAGAGAGAAACACTTTCATAATCTACTCCCTTTCCAGAAAAACATACACCATGAGAATGCCTAGTGGCTGCCTCAGTGATCTTCATGAGAATGAAATAGACTTACTACTTCTTCATTTAATGAATTTGAGTAGGTTTTGTATTCTGACATAGTAGAATGCAAATAAATATTTATTGAATCATTGCTATAATGAGTTGTGAATGAATGGATTAGTATGAGGATACGTGGAATTCTATATGCTGTCTGCATTGAGACACTGATTATAGTTGCAGCCCTCACAATTCTCTAAGGAACCTTTGTAAAATGAGCCCAGCTAGTGGTTTGGTGGTTTTTGCTAGAGGCTAAACATGCGTTTCCTGTCTAGCAGCAATGCTTTCTTTCTTTAATGTCAGTAATAACACTTCCTAAGGGAAGAACATGATAACATGCAGAAAAGATACACCTGCGGAAAAACTTTACAGGAACGTTATACTCAAATCCATAGTTTCATAGACAGGGCTACAAAGAGAAAAGAAAATGGAAATGCTTGGATCTCACCATATTGAGCCTAGCATGCATATAAGACTTTAGTGATAAATATTTCAGAATACATGCAGCTGACCTGCTTTCACCATCCCTTCACACATTTCTGTCTATAAAATTAATACTATTACTAAATATGACATTTGAAGTTATTAACAAATCACATGAAATATATGTTTTCTAAATGACTAATAATAAATATTATATGTCACTTTACAGGCATGTACAAATTGGAAAGTGGGAAAAAAGGTAGAAGAATAAATGATTCCTTTGAACTGTAGGACTGGCAAAGAATGTTGAATATACCATGGACTACTGAAACAATAAACAAATCAGTCTTAGAAGAATTACAATCTGCAATGTCGCTCAGAAATGAGGATGGGAATGACTTCCACTTATTTACTTTGGGCATGTTATCTGAAAGATCAATAAATGGATAAAGGTTTCATACCAAAAAAAAGAAAAAAAGAAAATCTGTGATGGTTACTGGGGAATGGAAGATGTAATCGGGTAAAAAGTAGTTGATAGCAATAAATGAGAAGAAAATATCCTACAAGTGGGAGGTGGGGAAAAAAAATGCGATGGCAGACAGGAAAAGCTATTGGTAGAATTGATAAATTATAAATTTGTTTAATATCAAAATAATGGTCTGAAATGTAGACCTCTATCTCATTCACAATTAAAAAGAAAAAAAGATCAGAGTTCTGGGAAGATGGTGCTGAAATAGAGTCCCCTTCCTAGAATTCCCTTTGCCTGGCTCAGAGATTGAGAGGTCAGGAGGCCAATTCTGGCACTTTAGACATGGGACCAAGACTCTCAGCACTCCAGGATTATTTTAGACCTCCCTCTCCAATTTTTGCTCACAGAGAATGCAGCAGAGGCCTCTGCAGTCTTCCCTTTCTGCTACCTTAGCAGGGTGTTTGGGGTAGAGAGTGTCAGGCTCCTCCATACTCCCCTAATTCTGTGACTGCCAGGACAGGGAATATCCCAATACAGACAGTCTCCCAAGTGGAGTCCACAGCCCGATCTCCTCCCAGAACACAGGAGAAACTGGATGCTGGAGCTCATAAGGCCCACGGAGCAGAGTCATCATAGTTACACTTCCTTACTGGATCCCTTCTCTTCCCCTTGTTGCAGGGGTGAAGCTCTAATGGCTACCAAACCAAAAACCCCAGGTAACTTGAAAGGGATCCATCTCCAGTAAGAAAGGAACACACACTGAACTCTCGGAGTTACAAGAGTATATTAGATATTTTCCTATTTTCTTTTAAGGAGGAAAGCCACAAAAAAGTATTTTTTCCCTCCAGAGTTACCAGATTCCAGTAGTCTCATGTTTCCCAGCAGTTCCCCCTCCCCTATCTAGGTGTCTGGTAGACAAGGGGATTTAGGTCCTTAGCAGGACCACCTCCTGAATGGAAGTGCCCCTTCTCCACCCACTTTGAGGCCCCACTCCAATAGCCTATTTCCACCCTGACCAAGTGTAAAGAGCATATAGTACTGCATTGTGCAGAAACCCATTATAAAAAGGCCTTCTGTTATAAACACAATAACAGAAGGGTGGCACTCTCCCTATATAATATACCCCAACCACCATTGCTCCAAGACCCTGCTTCCTCCACCTCAGTAACACACACTGTCTTATAACAATACATCTCTTCAAAATATACTCATAAGAATTTACTATACTTAACAGGAAGTCTTCTTATGAATATTACTAGGCACCATCAGGTTTCTTCACCACATTTGCTTATTCACCCGCTTTATCTTCAGCAGTTGTGTCAGGAAGGTGAGCATCACAGAATGCCAATTTACTAGAAGAAAGTATTCTTGCATTCAGGGAGTACTTGAGTGGAGGCCCAATGTCCTTCTGCTACCTTAATACTAAACCTATAAATATAGGCACATAGATCTATATCCCCATCTTCATATGTAAATATATTTGCATATGTACATGTCTTTATCTAGAGCTCTATAAATGCCCTTTGCCTCCCAGAACTTTCCTCTATTTCCCTTGACTTTCCTCCTGTCCCACTATCATGCTCAGTCCCCACCTGGGTTTCAGCAATTCCTCTTGGTTACATTACCCTTGATAATGCCCTACCAGGCCTCCCACACCCACCTCACCACCAATTTGGATTCGTTGTTGTTCCCTTGTCCCTGGGTTTGTTGTCATCACTTCCTTTCCCCCCACCTCCCCTTATCCCAGAACTGTAGGTCCCATTCTTTTCTCCTCCAGATAGTTCATCCAGCCTATCTTATTTAGACAGACCTACAGAGATAATAACATGCACAAAAACAAGACAGAGCAAAACCAAGCAACAATATACAACAAAACAACAACAACAAACCACTGACAAAGAACAAAACAAAACACAACAAGAAAGAAAAGCTTATAGTTAGTTCAAGGATTGTTGGTTGGCCTTTAAGAGTGTTTTCCACGCCAGTCTGTTGGGGCACCACGCCCTGGCCCCAGAGTCCACCTTCAGCATTCCCTGGGGACCTTGTTGCTCCATTCCCTTGCTGTTCTGCAGATAAATGTCTTTCTTATACACATATGTGTGTTTTTTAAGTTGTTTGTCTAGTCTACCAGGACTAACACACCAGGCTCCAGGGAATGCCAAAAATAGACTTTGGGGCCAGATTGTGACACCCCATCAGACTGGACTGCAAAACACTCCTAAAGGTCAACAAGCCGACCGTGAAATATTTATGGACTTTTTTTTGGGGGGGGGGCATTGGGGGTGTTGTTGTTATTATTGTTTTCTTTTCCGTTGTTGCTTGATTTTGCTCTGCCTTGGTTTTGTGCTTATTATTTTCTCTGCAGGTCTATCTAGATAAGATAGGAAGGATAAGCAATCCAGAGGAGAAAACAAATGGATCCACAGTTCCATGGGGACACAGGAGAGGGGGAGGTGGGGAAAGGAAATGGGTGTTAATAAACCCAGGGACAAGAGAACAAGTGATCTAAAATTGATGTCAAGGTGCATGTAGGGTGCCTGGTAGGATTTTTATCAAGGGCAATGTAGCCAAGAGGAATTACGGAAATCTGAAAGGAAGCCCAACATGATAGTGAGACAAGAGGAACATAAAGGGAAATAGAGGAAAAAACAAGGGGGAAATGGGCATTTATGGAGGTCTAAATATAGGCCTGTATGTATATAAATATATTTATATAATAATAGGGAAATAGATCTAGGTACATATAATTATGTGTTAAGTATTAAGGTAGAGGACAGACAATGGGTCCCTACTCAAGTACTTCCTCAGTGCAAGAACACTTTGTTCTAATAACCTGGGGTCTGAGGTGCTCAGCTTCCTGACACGATCTCTGAAGATAAAATACATGGATAAGCAAATGTGGTGAAGAAAGCAGATGGTGCCCGACTATAAAAAATATAACATCTGAGGGCTTAAAAGCTTGAAGATAAACAAGCACACATCCAGCTGAGAAGCAACAAAGCCCACATGGAAGAAGCACACCAGGCTGTGTGATCATGAGGTGTCGATGGGATCAGTCATCAGGCATCAAAGTCCCAGAACAAAAAATCATATCAATGTGAATTGGGGGCAGAGGGACAAGTAGAGACCCTAAACCCATATGTAGACAATTAGACATCCCTTACAGAGGGGTCACAGGGGAAAAAATGAGCCAGTCGGGGTATAGTGTAGCACCAATGAAATATACAATATTCTTCTAGTTCTTTAAAGATTCCCCATCCTCAATATCATGAGGCACAATTCTACCTTAAAAATCCAGCTAGACCAGAGCTGTACGCAGGTACAGATAAGAGCTGGAACTACAGGGAATCCAGGACAGATAAACCCCTCAGAACCAATAATGGGAGTTTTGATACCAGGAGGGGAAGGTGTAGGTGGGAGGATAAAGGGGGAACCAATCACAATTATCTACAAATCCCCTTCCAGGGAGATGGACAACAGAAAATTTGGTGAAGGGAGACAGCAGTTGGTGTAAGACATGAAAAAATAATAATAATTTATAAACTATGAAGGGTTTATGAAGGAGGGAGAGCAGAGGAGGGGGGGCGGGAATGAGGAACCAATACCAAGGGCTCAAACAGAAAGCAAATGTTTTAAAAATGGTGATGGTAACAAATGTACAAAGGTGCTTGACACCATGGATGGATGGATGAATTGTGTAAGAAATGTACAAGCCCCCATAAAAAATGATTTTAAAAAATAAATCAATTAAATTTAAAAAGAAAAAAATGGAGCTACTAGAAACAACACACCCAAATGAAATAATATCAAAACAGTGAACTTGATGACAACCTAACATAAATCAGCAAATGAGAGAAGCAAAAACAAACAAAGTTGTCTGAAGAAATCCTAAGGATGATGTGGGATACCATGAAGCAAATTAATATTTGAATTATTGGTATGCTCGAGCAGGAAGAAACAGGTAAGTCTACAGTTAAAATAGTAAAGGAAGAAAATTCCCCCAAAATCACAAAGGAGGAGAGGATAACCATCAAGGAAGCAGAGAGAACACCAAATAGAGTATAGTCCCTGTGGTAATCACATCATCTGGTGTCAATTTGTGATTTGAGGATTAAGAGTGAAGGGGTGGAGTCTAGCCTGTCAATCAGGTCACAGCCAATGAGGCCTTTTTGTGGGCATGGCCTTCTCCTGAGAATTCTGGGAATTCCTGTATTCCCTGTTCGGGTGATTTGACCAGCTATCCCACATCAAACTGCATCTGAAATGAGACGTGCAGATGAAAGGAAAAGAAAGAGTCATGTACAAAGTATGGGATTGGGAGGACAACAGTCTGATGGACCAAGTATATTCAAAGCTTTATTTTTATACTCTCCTTACAAGGGAATGATTACACAAGAAACATGAAAGCACTTGCTCTAAAAAGCATTCTGAAACTCTTATCTATGTAAAACTTTACTTAACTAGGCCCATGGTCTAAACACTTGAATACTAAAAGCACTATATTCTAAGATAAGCACAATGACATGCAGAGTTCAAAAGAATCTTAAAGAGGTCATAAATAACTGAGTTATCTCACAATGCTTTTATCTACAAGGCAAACAGAAGCACAGGTGACTAATTAGTCACTCACCAATTAGCACCTTGACCAGCCTAAGGCCTCCTACATTCCTCTTTGGAGTCCGGAGAGACTCTCTCTTCTGCTCACTTCCTGTGAGAAATCTCTGAGGAGATGCCACATGGACCTACCCTGATGCAGCCCTGGGAACTGGAAGAGCCATATGGAGACCCCTGCCAGTGCTGAGATGCTTACACGTTCACTGATTCAGCTTTCCCCCTGCAGTTGTCATCACTGCGTGTGGTTTGTGGGATGAAGGAGGTCTTTGTGGATTGGTGTTGGACATAGGGGTTAATGTTAGACTTGTGGGCTTAGTCTGCACTAGGTTGGGATGTTTTCTTGATGTGCACTTACCCTTTATATAAAACTCTCTCTTGTACATAGGCATTTCTATGGATTTTTTTTCTCTAATGTACCCAGACTAGCACAGGACTGTACATGAAAGCCAAGATAGAGAACCCGTCAGAAACATTAACAGGAGTAATGGCTCCCTGGAGGTACAGGAAGAGAAGAGGAGGAAGGGGAAATAGGGAGCTGATAGCATTGATGACTGTATAATCCCATTTGATGGGATTATACAAAATTGCATGCCAGTAGGTATATTATATCCTGTTAGATATGGTAAACAACAACTATTATAAGGAAAAATAATAATAATATGTGTTCCTAGGGGTTAGGGCGGAGGAGGGAGAGGATAAAAGGGGGCTGATATTAAGGAGTTCAAGAAGAAAATATGTTTTGAACTGGATTGTGAAAGCAATTGTACAACACTGCTTGATGTGACTGAACTATGGAATGTTAAGATATCTGTAAGAGCTCCAAATAAATGATTAAAAATTAAGACAAAACAAACGACAGACTGAAAGAAAAAAAATCAAAGTGAATATCACAAAAGACTCTAAAACTTGCTCTTAATTATAGAGTACCTAAAGTAAATGCCAGGAAGGATGAAGTCACGGAATTGAACAGAAAGTTTCAAAGGGCAGCTGGATATGACAAAGCCAAATATTATAATGAAATGTGCAATGTAATAGAATAAGAAAATCACAAAGGAAGGACATGCTCAGCATATCTGAAACTTAAAGAACTGAAGAAAAATTCAAGTTTTTCATTGCAATTTTGAAAGATTCTATAGGCAAAATATTGAATGATGCAGAAAGCATCAAAAGAAGATGGAAAGAATATAGAGTCACTGTACTCAAAAGAAGTTGACAGTCCACGCTTTTGAAGATAGCATATGAGCAAGAATCAATGGAGCGGCAAGGCTCCAGGAATTGATGGGATACCGATTTAAATGTTTCAGAAAGCTGAAGAAACACTGGAAGCACTCACTCATCTATTCCAGAAAAATTGTAAGGCGGCTACCTGACCAACTGCCTGGAAGGGATCGATATTTGTGCCCATTCCAAAGAAATGTGACCTAACAGAATGTTTAAACATGAATGATATCATTGATATCTCACATAAGCGAAATTTTGCTTAAGATCTTACAACAACAGTTGCCACAGTACATTGAGAAGGAACTGTCAGAAGTTCAGGCTGGATTCAGAAGATGGTGTGGAACAGGGGATATCATTACTGATGTCAGATGGATCTTGGGTCGAAGCTGAGAATACCAGAAAGATGATCACTTGTGTTTCATTGACTATTCAAAGACTTATAACTGTGTAGATCATAATATATTGTGGATAAACTTGAGAAGAATGGGAATTCCAGAACGCTTCAATGTGCTCATGAGAAGTTTGGATAAGGATCAATAGGCAGTTGTGTGAACAGAACAAAGGAATATTTCATAGTTTAAAATTAGAAAATGGGTGAATCATGTTTGTATCATCTCATCATACTTGTTCAATATACATACTAGTATATCATCAGAGAAACTGAATTTTATGAAGGAGAGTGTGGCATCGAAATTGAAGGATGCAGTATGCAGATGTTACACCTTGCTTGCTGAAAATGACAGGAATTGGATCACTTGCTGATGAAGATCAAAGATTGTAGCCATCTGTATGACATACAATGTAAGTAAGGCCAAAATCCTCACAACTGGACCAACCGGTGACATTATGATAGAGAAAGGCTTGAAGTTGTCAAGAATTTTGTCTTGTTTGGATGCACAATGAATGCTCATAGAAGTAGCAGTCAGAGATCAATAGATGTATTGCCTTGGGTAAATCTCCTGCACAGGACCTCTTTAGAGTATTGAAGAGCAAGGAGGTAACTTTGAGGATTAAGATGTGCCTGGCCCAAGTCATGGTATTCTCTAATACATCATAGGCACGCTAAAGTTGGATATTGAATAAGGAACAGTGTAGAAGAATCCATGTATTTGTATTGTGATTATGGGGAAGAATATTGAAAGTACCAAGGACTGCTAAAATAAAACCCAATCTATATCGGTAAAAGTAAGTCCAGAGTACCCCTTAGAGGAAAGGATGGCAATACTTTGTCATGCATACTTTGGACATATTGGCAAGAGAGGCCAGTCCCCCCTGAAGGACATTTTATTAGGCAGAGTTCTCTAGAGAAGCAAAACCAGGACAGTTATAATTATTTATATATATATATATATATATATATATATATATATATATATATATATATATATATATATATATATATATATATATATATATATATGTTAATATAGTACAAAGGAATTAAAACAGCTAATTGGTCCACACAGCAGTACAAAGAGCTCAGTCTCACCCACTTTCATGGGTCAGTTAATATAGATAAGGTCTTTTCAACTCACTTGGCCACTAGCCCAAAGATCAGAGAAGCAGAAAGTAGGAAGGGCTAGCAGAGACCCGTAACACAGCAAGGTGAGGTAAGTCACAGTGGAGCATTATGATATAGTGGTGGGAGATCACTCACTACCCCTGTGGCATTTGGAGGTGGAATGTCTGGAGGATAGGCAAGGTGTGTGAAGTCATCCCACAGGAAGCAAACATGGCAAGGTGGAACAGTGCCATAGCATGGAACAGCATGGCATATCAAGGTAGCCCATGTTTGGCTTAGCAAGGTGGTAAAGTCCTGAACAGCCCACAGGTAGCACAGTACACTTGATGAAGCAGGGCAACTGAATTAAGAAGTATATTGGTCTAACCAACAAAGTGGTAGAAAGAGGGAGAAGATGGCTTCTAGAGAGCCATCTGAGGGGGTACACCTCAAACATAATTTCTCCTCCCAACCAAAGCTATGTATTTAAATTTTAGGTATTTATTTACAATTCAGTGACATTTATTAAATTCTTCGAGTTGTGTGACAAATCTCACCCTCCTTTTCTGAATTGCTCCTCTGGTTTACTTCCTCAAGCCCTCCCACTGTCATCAAGTTGATGCCAACTCATAGCGACCCTATGTAGGAGTTCTGAGGCTATAAATCTTCAGGAGCAGTCAGCCTCATCTTTCTCCTGTGGAGCAGCTGGTGGGTTTGAACCCCAACCTTGTGGTTAGCAGTCCAATGCTTACTTGATAATGCTTTCAAAACCCAAACCAAACTCATCACCACTGAGTTGATTCCAACTCGTAATGACCCTATAGGACAATATAGAACTGTCCTGTGGGTTTTTGAGACAGAAGGGAGTGGAAAGCCTTGTTGTTCTCCCTTGGAGCAACTGGTAGTTTCAAATTGCTGACCTTGTAGTTAGAAGCCGAACACATAACCACAGCACCATCAGGGCTCCACTGATTTACTCTTGTTAGATACCATCAAGTTGACCAAGACCCATAGCAACCTTATGCACAACAGAATGCAAACATTGTGTGATCCTACACCATCTTTACACTGTTACTATTGCAGCTGAGGTGTCAATCCATTGCACTGAGGGCTTTCCTCACCTTTGCTGCCCTTCCTCCACTTTACCAGGCATGATCTCCTTTTCCGGGAACTGGTGATTTGCTCCCAGTAAACAGAAATTGGCTGCCCTGAGAAGTGAGATTATCTATTTATGTAAAGATTCACTGCCTCAGAAACCTGTTAAAGGGTTGCTATGAGTTGGAATTTACTCAAGTTCAGTGGGTTTAATTTAGTTTTTAAAGCTACTGTCTAATCATTTTTTTAAAAATCATTTTGTTGGGGGCTCTTACAACTCTTAGTACAATCCATACGTCTATCCATTGTGTCAAGCACATTTGTACATTTGTTGCCATCATCATTTTCAAAACATTCTCTTTCTACTTGAGTCCTTGGTATCAGCTTCTCATTTTCCCCTCCCTTCTCTACCCTCCCACATGAACTTTTGATAATTTATCAATTACTATTATTTAATTTTTTTACAAAGCAACTTTATAACCTTCAAAGTACTCTCCATCACATTTAATACATTTGTCAAATCAGTGATTCCATTCTTGGAAACATTTTTAAAAGTCATCTGTTTGGATGGCTGCCAGCGCCTTACTCATTGTTTTTGTTTTTCCCGACACCTCTTCTATGTCATCAAATCACTGTTGTTTAATGTCTCTTTTCAATGGTGGAAACACAAAGAAGCTGCATTGAGCAAAGTCAGGTGAGTAAGGTGCGGGGCAAGAGAAGCATGCTGGGTATTTTGCCAAAAACTGGCACACTGAGATGGCTGTGTGAGCAGGTGCATTCTCGTGGTAGAAAAACCAGTGACCCGTCTGCCACAAATCAGGCTTTTTTATGTTGCACACTGTTATGCAATCTTTTCAGAACCGCTAAATAGAAAGCTTGGTTAACAGTCTGACCTGGTGGAATGAACTCCAAATGCACTATGAGTTGACATTTTCATCTATTCTGGAGTGGACAGTCATCCAGAATGATGTTTCTCATCAATTGACATTTCAATTTTTTTGAAATGATAAAATCACTCGTACACTGGAGTTTTTCCCATAGTGCTACCCTTATAAGCTGTATTCAATATCACAACAGTTTGTGTGCCGTTTTTCCTGAGCAGGAAACAAAATTTCACAGCTGCACAGTTTTCTTAAATTGGCCATCACACACACACACAGACGAGGTTCAAGTGAAACTGCTTTTATGAAAAAATTCACTGTGACCAAAAAAAAAATCTTCCCAGGCTATGCCACTGGGTGCACTAATTCAGAGCAAATTGCCCAATACTCACCTAGAGAGAAAAATGCATACTATGAAAGCTCTGCTCTGCCCAGTGCAATTCTGTTTTTTTTTCAGTATGCCCTCATATATCCCAGCAGCACTTCTAAGAGATATCATCAGGTTATAACCTGATCAATTCACTAAACTCCACCCATGTCTTCTTACCGATACCATTTTGGCACACAAAAAATGAATGATCAAAGACATCATGTTTGGTAAAGTTGAGGGCCGGTGCAAAGGAGGAAGGAAGACCCTTGACTAGATGGATTGACACACAGGGTGGGAAAATGGGCTCAGGCGTAGGAACAACTGTGAGGATGGCACAGGAACATGAAGTATTTTGTTCTGTTGTGCATGGTGTTGCTATGAGTCGGAGTTTACTTGATGGCATAACAACAGCAACAATCATAGGATTAAATTCAAATTCACTGATTTCAAGTCAATACCACCTCATAGTGACCATATATATAGGATAGAGTAGAAATGCCCCTGTGAGTTTCTGAGACTCTAACTTTTTTATTAGGGCTTTTAAAAAAATTAATCATTTTATTGGGGGTTCATACAATTCTTACGACAAACCATACATCCATCCATTGTGAGACTCTAACTCTTAATGGGCATAGAAAACCTCATCTTTCTCCCATGGAGCAGCTGCTGGTTTTTAACTGCCAACCTTGTGATTGACAGTCCATATGTAACCACTACGTCATCAGAGCTCCTATGATCCTAGGATTAGTGTTTATACATTATTTAATCTTTGTTTTTATCATACTCTTTATCGGTGTGCTGCCATTTAGCCATGACGATTTTCTACCTCGTTGCCATTTTAACTGGACCCTCCACACTGCTACTGACTCTCTGTCCAGTAGAATTGACCATTATTAGCTCCACTGTAAGGTAATTGCATCAATATGCTCTGGAGAATGTGTGGAAGGACAATTGTTGAGAGTGTCTTCCCTTTTCTACCACTAAGGGCAGAGTGGCCCCTGTTTCACTAATAAAATTGACTATATATAACTTACAGTTGTGGCCCCAGTTGAGGAAAGGCAATCAATACTTGGCTATCGTGCTAAGTAAATACTCAATTTCCCTCCTGAGACAATTTTTTTCCCTACATATTGTGCATTCATGATACTACATTTTCAGAAAAGAAACTCCATAAAGAAGCAGCGGATCTAAACAACACAATCAAACAACTTGACCTCTTAAACATGTAAAGAACAATCCACCCAACAAGACAACATATATTCTTCTTCAGTGCACACAGTGCATATACTAGAATTGATCATATGTTAGACCACAAGGTAAGCCTCAATGAATCCAAAACTATTTCTATCCTGCAATCCATTTCCTCAGATCACAATGCTATAAAACTGGACATCGGCAATAGGAAGAACAAAAACATATGAGCATACATATGAGATGGGGCGACATACTACTTAAGAACTACTTATTAGACTAATAACTGATGGAATTATTTTTAATCCTTGAAACAAACAATAATAATAGCACATCAAACCAGAACTTTGAACACAGCAAAGGAACTTATGATAGGACAATTTATAACAAATAACACACATGTGAAAAAAGAGGAGAGATCCCAAATCAACACCTTAACACAGCAACTCCTCCAACAACAGAAGAAAATAAATTATAAAGATCAGAGCAGCAAACAGAAAAATAATGGGGCAATCAATAAGACACAGAATTGTTTATTTGAAAGGATTAACAAACTTGACAAAGCACCAAAGCGCTGGCAAGGTTAACAAAGGAAAAGGAGAAGATTCAAATATCTAGAATTAGAGAAGAAAAGGATGACATCAAAACAGATTCAAATGATATAAAAAGAATACCATACTATTATGAAAGACTGTACTCGAACAAGTTGGATAACCTCTATGAAATGGAGAAATGCCTAGAAATTCATGATGCACCCAAACTAACTCAGATTGGTGTGTAAAACCTGAATAGATCCATAACAATGGAAGAAATAGATCCGGTCATCAAGAAACTTCCAACCAAGAAAATCTCAATGTCAAATGGTTTCACAGGGGAATTATACAGAGTATTCAGGGAAGAGCTATCACCAATTTAACTGACTAGTCCAGAACTTAAAAAGAGGACTACAAACTGCCAAACTCATGCTATGAAGCCAGCAAAACCTTGATTCCAAAACTAGGCAAAGATCCCACAAAGACAAAATAATACAGTCCAACATCCCTTCTGAACATAGATGCAAAAATTCTCTATAGCCAATAGAATCCAACAAAATATTTTAAAATATCATTGTGATCAATTATTATTCTTACCAGGGATGCGAGAATAGCTCAACATTTGAAAACCTATGAATGAAATTCACCACATAAGCAAGGCAAAGAATAAGAACCACCTGGTCAAATAAAAAGATGCGTGACAAGCTTATGCCAATATCAAACACCTATTTTTATTTTAAAAAGTTGAAAAGAGAGTAGAAGGTAAACTTTTCAACATAAATAAGACCATAACAAAAAAAAAACAGTGAAGAGATCACTGAGGATATATGAGTGTTATAGCAAAGTATGGTGAAGAAACTAAATGGTACCTGGTTATCAGAAAGAATAGGTCTGAAATTTTTTTTAAATCATTTTATTGGGGGCTTGTACAATTCTTATCACAATCCATACATACATCGATTGTGTCAAGCACATATGTACGTTTGTTGCCATCATCATTCTCAAAACATTTGCCTTCTACTTGAGCCCTTAATATCTGCTGCTCATTTTCCCCCTCCACTCTGCCCCTTCCCTTATGAACACTTCATAGTTCATAAATTATTATTATTTTGTCATATGTTGCACAGTTTGATATCTTCCCCTGCTCTCTTCTCTGCTGTCTATCCCCCAGGGAGGAGGCTATACATAGATTCTTGTCTTTGGTTTCCCCTTTCCACCCCACATTCCCTCCACCCTCCAGGCATCGCCACTCTCAACACTGGTCCTGAAGGAGTCATCTGTCCTGGATTCCATGTGTTTCCAGTTGCTATCTGTACCAATGTATATCCTCTGGTCTAGCCAGATTTGTGAGGTAGAATTGGGGTCATGATAGTGCGAGGGAGGAAGCATTTAAGAACTAGAGAAAAGTTATATGTTTCATCAGTGCTACCCTGTACCCTGACTGGCTCATCTCCTCCACACAGCCCTTCAGTAAGGGGGTGGGATGGACTTTGAGTCTCCACTCTGCACTCACCCTCATTTGCAATGTGATTTTCCGTTCTTTGATGATTGATACCTGATCCCTTCTACATCTCGTGCTCACACAGGCTGGAGTGCTTCTTCCATGTGGACTTTGTTGCTTCTGAGCTAGATGGCCACTTGTTTATCTTCAAGCCTTTAAGACCCCAGACACTATATCTTTTGATAGCTGAGCACCATCTGCTTCCTTCACCACATTTGCTCATGTACACATTTGTCTTCAGTGATCATATCAGGGAGGTGGGCACCCACTCATATGACTTTTAGTTCTTTGATGTCTGGCAACTGGTCCCTTCTACAACTCGTGGTCAGAGGGGCTGGTGTGCTTCTTCCATGTGGGCTTTGATGTGTCTCAGCTAGATGGATGCTTGTTTATCTTCGAGCTTTTAAGACCCCAGACACTCTATCTTTTGAAAGCTGGGCACCATGAGCTTTCTTCACCACGTTTGCTTGTGGACACATTTTTCTTCAGCAATCGTGTCAGGAAGGTGTACATCCTGGAATGCCAATTTAATAGAACAACGTGTTCTTGCATTGAGTAAGTGCTTGAGTGGAGGCCCAATGTCCATCTGTTGCCTTAATACTAAACCTATAAGAATATGCATGTTGATCTGTTTCCCCGAACTCTTATATAAATATATTTACATATGTACATTCCAGTCTTTAGACCTCTATAAATAGCCTTTATCACCTAGTTCTTTCCTCTATTTCCTTTTATGTTGCTCTTGTCCCATTTATCATGCTCAGCCTTCATTTGGGTTTCAGTAACTTCTTTCGGTCACATTGCCCTTTCTGGATCCCTACCAGGCCTCTCACACCCTCCTTGCCACTGATTTTGGATCACTTGTTACTCCCCTGTCCCTGGGTTGGTCAGCACCACCTCCTTACTCCCGCATCCCCTTCTCCCGTGTCCCCCTGGAACCATTGATTCCAATTGTTTTCTCCTCCAGACAATTCGTCCAGCCTATCTTTTCTAGATAGATCCGCAGAGATAATAATATAGACCAAAAATCAAGCCATAGCAAGACAGGCAATGAACACAGCGATGAAAACAAAAAAGAAAACCAATTACCCATAGAAAAATAAATTAATTAAAAGAAAAAAATTTAAAAGAAAGAAAAACCTGTAAATAGATCACGGTCTGATTTTTTATCTCTAGGCGTGTCCTTCAGTCAGGTCAGATGGGGTACCATGCTCTGGCCCCAGGGTCTGTCCTTTGTACTCTCTCAGGGGCTCCCTGCGCTGTTCCCACAGTTGGTTTGCCACATGGTTTTAGTGGTTTGCCTCAGTGTCACAGGGTCAGTCTGGGCCAACCCAACAGTGAGTCTCCAGTGTTGTCCCCCTTAGGGCCCTGGGCCATCAAGGGAGAGCTTGTTTCGTAATGGGATCAACCATATTGTCCACTCTGTGCACTGGCTGTTCAGAGCGGGGATATCATCCTCCCGGCCTGATGGGCCAGGATGTGCTCCACTCTCTTCCTCCCCTTTCATTTGTTCCCATTTGGTCTCATCAGACATACTCCTCTCTCCTAGCTGGAGCTTCAGTGCCATCCTCTCAAGTAAATCCTTCTGAGAGAAGGGACAGTTTTCCACATAGCTGATATGGGGGCCAAGCCCTCAGGCCCCTCCACTGGCTCCCCACTCCTTCTTGGCACACTACATTCATCTGGCAGTGGCTTATTATCTGGTCCCTCGGTCCCTGTGGAGGCACAAACAATACCCTCCCATTGGGTGGCTCAGTGTCCTATTCCCCCACCACGCTTTTTTTTCTTTCCCTTTTCCTCCCTCCCCGCCCCCTTTTTAGTTGGCTGCCATATGTATACTTGGACTTGGTCTGGCCCCTGCCATCCTACCTGGACCTCACTCGGGATGATTTCTTAGCATTTAATTTATTCAAACAAGTTTCTTCACTAGTAACTGTGAGGGAATGCTTTTCTAAGAAATGTGTGAATTTATTTCAAAATATGAGCCCATGTTCACCAAAGTTTTATTCTATGAACACGTGATTGTTTTGATAATGAGATGAATGCAGTAACTGAACTAAGCAATAGGTTATATTGGGCTTTTCCCTCATATCACTTGAATCATGTTGAGATATTACAGTTTGTTTTTATATTTTGAAAAAGGTAATTTGTTAGTCTCCACATGTTAATTTCCTCCTTTATCTAAGGGAGAAGACAAAATGCAATCCATGTGATCTGCCTCTGAGAAATGTCAAGGCAATTGAAAAATCATGAAATGAGGTATATGGAGTCTTAATGAAAATAGAATGCACAGTAGGAAAAGAAGGTGCTATCTATTTGGGTCAATTCTTTGTGTGGCCATGTAGATAAATTCTTCTCATGAGAGAAAATAACAGTAGAGTATTTAGTTGCAGCTGTGAAACAAATGTAGGGTCTAGCTAAATTTTCCCCACTGTTGTCCATATGAAGCACATATATTTTGCTAATCATCTTTATTCTGAAGTCTGAGATGACCAAACTAGGTTTGGAAGTAACACTATTTTTCCAATTATCCAGTTTCCCAAATACTATATCCCAGAAAGAGAATCGACTTCCTAAACACTGTTTTTAACATGATTCTCCCAGGTTCCTAATCCTGTATGAGCCTCTGGGAACACGTGTGCTACAGTGTCCATCACTTGAAACCGAGGAAGCCAGTATAGGCTCCACATTTTGTGTGCAAGAAGCCTAAAGGGTTTGTTTCACACAGAAAAACTGAGGATACTTGGTCCTAGACAGCTTCAGTGGTACAGCATTTGAACATGAAATCCCTATTTGGAAGTTCTACCATTGCTTTAATGAGTCAAGAATCTGCCAAGACCCAAATCTTCAGAACCAGTGAGAGAAGGGCCCGCATATGATCAACAACTCCTTGGATTCCAATTAATTAGTATCATATGATTATGACACACAAAAAAAGCCCTTCAACTTGCTGCCATCATGTCAATGTTGACTCATGGTAACCCTTTTGAACAGGATAGAAATGCCCCTGTGATTTTCTGAGACTGTAACCACATTGGAGTAGAAAGCCGCAGGTCTTTCTCTCAAGGAGTGGCTTGTGCTTTCACTGTTGGTGATCTTTCAAATCACAGTCCATTGTTTATACACGATACCACCAGGGATGTGCAGTAGGTGAGAAAACAAATTATTTCTTGGCTTATCTGACAGCATCTTTAATTCCTAAGAAAATCCAGAGATTTATGTGCAACAAAACCATGGAGTAAATATGTCTAGTTGGTGTTGATAACTATTAAAATGCCTAGTTTAGAATAAAAATCAAAATAATACAAAGCTACTAACTAAGATCCAACTAAATGTTTCCACAGAAATGCAGTTTAATTGTAAAGACACAGGTTAAAGCTAATTGATGGAATAACCACAAACACCACACACACATGCAACCCAATTAAAACTGGGAAAAGGTACAATAAATAACTTAATAAAGTACATGAGCAAACACTCCAACAAAGGATATTTCAATAGTTGACAGACACATATAAAGATTATCAATGTTATTAGCCATCAGATAAATGCAAATCAAAAGCAACCAGGGATAAGCATTTCACTCCCACCAGGAACAGTTAGGATGAAAATAAACTTTAAAATGGAAAAGAACAAAGGTTTGAAGGGATTTGGAAAAATTAGAATTCTCACCGACTGTTTGTGGGAATGCAAAATCTAGCAAACAGTCTGGAAATTCCTCCAACTACTAGAGAAAATGTTGTCATAAAATAAAAACAAATAACCCTCCACCCCCAAACAAACCCACTGCCATGGCTTCAATTAACTCATAATGACCCATTAACACAGAGTAGACATGCCCCTTTAGGTTTGGGGGAATGTAAATATTTATGGGAGAAGACAGCTTAATCTTTCTTTGACCCTACTCATAACCTGCTATGCCACCCAGAAATTCTACTTCTCAGTATATACAGGAGCTCTAACCACTTATTTGGTTTTATTGTAAGGTATTAACCAAAGGTCAGCATTTTGAACTCACCAGCACTTCATAGCTGAAATTTTCTGCTCCCATAAAAATTTGGTGCTTTACAAACCCTGGGGAGTGTGGGGGGAGGTCAGATGCTTATAGACATCTTCCCTGAAGGCAGTCCCTGCCAGACTGCTGTCTCCCCACACCACAGGGGTGGGCCTGCTCCCTGCTGCTGGAGACAACAGATTACTTCTCACTGAAGCTTGGGACCATTAGCTTGGTTCCTGTAGGTGGGGTTTACACCCTACTGTTTATGGTTCCTATGAAGGTCCAGAAAACAGGTCAAGGTTAGGATGCTATCCTAAATCTAGGATCTGCCCATCTTGTCACATGTATACCCCCAATCCCTCCTCTTCCTATTGCGTGTAGTTCCCTAGACCACCCCCTCTCATTACTGTATTACCTATAGCACAGCCCCTTCCTGTGACGTATGTCCTTACCTGTAATTAGGGGGCTTGCAGGTCTCCAGAGAATATAAAACCCTGGGCAAGCATTAAAGAGCTCTCTCTCTCTCCACGTGGACCACCAAGGGGGGCTGAGGTAAGCATGCTACCATGAATTGTTTCTGACTCCATTTATTTCAATATTTCTCTTCTATCTCTCATGCTCTCTGTAACTTTGCTATAATCTTGACTTATTATTGATGTACAATTGCACCTACTGGACCAGTAATGATGTGTTAGGGGCTGGCTTCCCCTGTCAGGAGAGCAATTCTACTCTCTCCTACAGGTTCACTATGAGTTAAAATTGATACAATGGAGTGAGTTTGTTTTTTTGATAGGTATATTGGAGTGAGAAAAACACATGCATATACACACCTATGTTTATTGCCATACTATTCATATCAGCAAAAATATAAAAATTATCTAAGTGTCCATCATTAGATGAATGGATAAATAATGTGTAGTACATATATCAATAAAACGCTACTCAGAGATAAAGAAAAATCTCTTTCTAAAACATCTTGCAACATGGATGAACCTTGTGTGGAGCAAAATAAGTCAATCACCAAAAGGAAATATTATACATTTTCACTTTTAAGAAATAACATGAAAAGATAAACATAAAAACTAATATTTATTAGTGACTTCTAGGGATTGGGGCAGATTGGAGAAATGAGTTTCTCTTTAGATTATACATACTGGTGTGTTTGGTGATGGTAACAACACCAAGTGAATGTGATATGCGCACAACTTAACAAAAGTAAACAATTTTACCAATATGTACATAAGAAAAAAGGATCTTTTGGCAATCACTGTAGCACATATAATTTGGCAACAGTAACAACAACCAAAAGATATATATATATATATATATATATATATATATATACTTTTATAAACATTTCATAGGTTTTCTAATGCTATAAATCTTTAGAGAAGTAGAAAGTTTCATCTTTCTCTTATGAAGTGGCTAGTGGATTTGAAGCGTTGATTTTGTTGTTAGCAGCCCAATATTTAACCCTTACTCCCCCAGGGTTACTTGTGTATATTCATATGCCAGAATGTGTGTGAATATGTGTATGCATATATTTGCATTATACCTCTCGAGATTGGTTTTCTAAGTTTAAAAACAGGTTCAAATGCTTTGGTTAATCGACATAACAATTAGCTTAGTTTATTGAATAGAGTCTGGGATCTTAACAACTTGTGAAAAGCTATTTCGAAGAAAACTATCAGTCTTTACTTATATGAAGCAAAAAAAAGGAAAGAAAGAAAAAAAACAGAAAGAAAAATTAGTTTAGCAGTGAAGCTATGGTTCAGGAAGAGGGGCATGTCTGAGCAGAGCACACAGGAGCAAGCAAAGAAGGAAGGAAAATGGAACATATTCTGGCCCACCAAACCACAAAGATGATATTCCTGCTCTGAACAGTCAATGTACAGAGAGAACCATAGGGCTAGCCCCACTATGAGACACAATATCCCTCACTGACCCCGAGCGCTAAGGGGCACAAGACTGGAGACACAATGCAGGAAGTGAGCCCAATCTGACCCCACCACACCAGGGAGAAACATGAAGGGCCTGCAGAGCAGTAAGGGGAGCAAAGCATTTAAGTCCCCGGGGAATACCAGAAATAGACTTTGGGGCCAGAGCATGGCACCCCATCAAAACTCAACCGGAAAACCCTCATAAAAACCAACAAATCAGACCTGGAACTATTTATAGCGTTTTCTTTTTTGTTGTTTGTTTGCTTGAGGGTTTTTTTTTGGTTTTGTTTTGCTTTTTGTTTTTGCTGTTTGTTTTATTTTGTTTTTGTGCTTATTGTTGTTTTTGCATGTCTGTCTAGACGGATAAGATAGGCGGAATAAACAATCTGGTGGTGAAACGAACAGGAACAACTGTTTAAGGAGAGGGGACATAGAAGAGGGGGAGGTGGAAAAAGGAAGGGGTGTGTCAACAATCCTAAGGACAAAGGAACAAGTGATGTAAAATCCACAGGGAGGAGGATGTAGGATGCCTGGTGGGGCTTGATCAAGAGCAATGTAGCTGAGAGGAATTACTGAAACCTGAAACATGATAGTGGGATGAGAGAAAAGTAAAAGGAAATAGAGGAAAAAACTAGGAGTCAAAGGATATTTCTAAAGGTCTAAATAGAGGTATGTACATATGTAAATATATTTATATACAATGATAGGGAAATAGATCTATGTATATATATTTAAATGTTAAGTATTAAGGTAGTAGATGGATATTGGGCCTCTACACAAGTACTCCCTCAATGCAAGAACACTTTGTAATGCTCACCTTCCCAACAAGATGGCTAAAGACACAATGGGTGCATAAGCAAATGTGGTGAAGAAAGCTGATGGTGTCTGACTATCAAAAGATAAAGCATCTGGGGTCTTAAAGGCTTGAAGATAAGTGGACACCTAATTGAGAAGCAACAAAACCTACATATAAAAAGTACACCCATCTCTGTGATCATGAGGTGTCGATGGGATCAGGGATCAGGCATCGAAGACCCAGAACAAAAAAATATATCAATATTAATGAGGCGGTGTGCAGAGTGGAGACCCAAAACCCATCTGTAGACAATTGGACATCCCCTCTCAGAAGGGTCACAAGGAAGAGACGAGCCAGTCATAATGCAGTATGGCATTGATGAACCATACAATTTTCCTCTAGTTCTTTAATGCTTCCTTCCCCCTCACTATCATGACCCCAATTCTACCTTACAAGTCGGCTAAACCAGAGCATGTACACTGCTACGGATAAGAGCTCACAACACAGGGAATCTGGGACAGATAACCCTCTTAGGACCAATAATGAGAGCAGTGACACCTGAAAAGGAAGGGGAAGTTGGGAGGAGAAATATGGAACCAATCACTATGATCAACATATAACCCACTCCAAGGGGGACAGACAACATAAAAGTGGATGAAGGAAGACAGCACTTGGTGTAGGTGACCAGATTTTAACATTGGTAAAGCGGGACACCAGCGGGACACCATTGATAAAACTCATATCCTGGTGAAATAGCCACATGGCAGCTGAAAACCATATAACCTAGCTTGTGCATTCTTTTCCAAAATCAGGACTTATTAAAAATGCCGCGGGATGCGGAAACAATTGTTAAAAATCGGGACTGTCCCGCCAAAAGAAAATGTTTTGAAAATGATGATGGCAACATATGTACAAATGTTCTTGACATAATATATCTATGCATTATGACAAGAGCTGTAAGAGTCCCCAATATAATGATTAAAAAAAAAAGATTATGAGTGTACACACACCACAGTCCTATTCTGCCCACTTACCAACTGTTCTCATTAATTTCACATAGTTGGATACTGATAAAATAGAAAAAAATTATGAAACAGAATGGCAAATTCCTTTTTAAAAATCCACATATAACCAGTTTTAGAAACACATATAGTAAAATCGGAATGGTCCAAAAAGATCAGCACAGACCCTGCCCAAAGATTACACTCAAATTGGTGAAGATTTTCGCTTCAGTAAAATATCAAAAGCTTCATTAAAAATCCATACTTAAAAGTCAGTTGAGACTACTACACTAAGATAATTTTAAATTGTCAAGTAAAATCAACCCACTTTAACCTAAGTAATAGCTTGGCTCAAATAAACAAAAAAAAGGAAATCATTTGTATGTACTGGGCTTCTTTAAAAAATCACTTATATAAGGTCAAATGGTCAATAATTATTGTTTAGAAAAGATGAGAAGACATGGGGAAATGGAAAGTAGATTAATGAAAATGGGATAACCTGAACAGAAATGAATGCTATTGCATTGTGAAGAATGTAACTAATGTCAATTGACAACTTGTGTAGACATTATGGAAAGAGAATCTAAACTGCATCTAAGCGTTCACTGAAAATGCAATGAAATATCCTTTAAAAAATAAAATAGGTAAATAAATTTTTATTTCTAATTTTTTATTACATTTCAGGTAATCAATTTCGTATGGGCAAAAGTATAAACAGTTCTCCAAAGAGGATGTGTGTAGCTAATAATCACATGAAAAGATGTTCACATCATGAATTTTGAAAATGCAAGTCAAATCACAGTAAGATACTATTTCATCCCAATTTGGATGATTATATAGGAACCCTGGTTGTACTGAGGGTTGACCGTTAGCCAGCTCTTGAATATTTCATGTCAAATTGGCATATGAGGCCTAATAATTGCCAATGATGTGACCTAACAGAAGATTAGGTTGGTGTGAAATCCTTTTGTCCAGATGCAAATGAAAGGAAGTTTCCTTGGGGGTTAGCCTACTTCCTATAAAATGGGAATGCTTGCTTTTTATTGCTGAGTCTGGATTCTGTTATCTGATATGTCAAATGCTGGTTCTGTGGACTTGAGCCAATGACCTATCATATGCTTGCTGATCCTATTTAGTGGCCTGACATTTGACCTGTCAAACTTGGATTAATTCACGTATCCAGTAACAAATTTACTCTGTGATCTTCCTGCCTATTTTGGTTTCATCAGATACTAAAGCTACAGGAGCCAGGTGAAATGTCTAGTCTAACATGTGGCCCATGGACTTGGAACCAAACTGGACTCTCCACTTTTACAATTACATTAGTTCTACTTTCACATACACTTCTCTGTGTTCCTGTGTGTGCTCATGCACATATGTCACTGATTTTCCTTCTCTCCAGAAGTCAGCCTAACATAGCTGCTAACCTCAAGGTGGACAGTTCAAACCAAGTAACCATTTTACAGGGGTAAAATTAGGTGCTCTACTACTATGAAGATGTATTGTCTCAGAAAACCTACATACCGGGTCACTATGAGTCTGAATCAACTCAACAACATTGTTATGAAATTGATTATATGAGCCCTAGTTACCCAGTGTGGTATTTATAAAATCATTTGTGAATTTGAGGATAAGAATGAAGGGGTGGAATCTAGTCGGTCAATTGGGTCATAGCCAATGAAGCCTCTCTGTGGGCATAGCCTTCTCCTGAGAATTTTGGGAAATCTGGTATCTCCTCCTTGGAGTCCCTGGGAAACATTGCTGCTGACAAGACACATGGAACTACACTAGTTTCCTGAGCTGGAGAAGCCACATGAATCTACTCTGATGCAATCAGACCTCTAAAGCCAGAGAAACCCTGTAGAGACCCCTGCCAGGGCTGAGATTTTAAACCTCATTGGATCCAAAGACTTTCTACCCACTACACTTGTTGTCATTGCATGTGTTTCTTGAGTCTAAAGAGGACTGTATAGATTAGTATCAGACATATGGGCTAATATCAGATTTATGGGCTTGGGCTGGACTATTTTGGGATGCATTTTTAATATACAATTGCCCTTTATATAAAACTCTCTCTTATATACATATGATTTTCAATGGATTTGTTTCTCTTGTCAACTCAGACTAATACACCCAGTGATTAAATGCTTGACTGCAAACCAATAGGTTAGTATTCAAACCCATTAGCCATTTTACCAGAAAATTATGTGAAAGTCTATTTTGTAAAAATTTGGGATATCCTCTGGGGAAGTTCTATCCTGTCTAACAGGATTATTTAGAGCCAGAATTAACTCAAAGTTTTGAGGATAACTTTTATCAGAGAAATATAAAATATTGGCACATCTTTGGAGAAACTGAGAAAAAAATTGCCATTGCTGCTGTGGATGCAAAATGGTATAGCCACTGGAAAAACAGTTTCTCAAAAGGTTAATTATAGAATTATCTTATGAGTCATCAATTTCACTACCAGGTATATTTCAAAAGTCTTGAAAGCAGGCACTCAAAGAGATACTTGTACACCAATGTCATTGCAACATTATTCGTAATAGCCAAAGGGTGGAATTTATCCAAATGTGGATAAGTAAATGTGGTAGCGTTATAAAATAAGATATATTTCAGCCATAAAAAGAAATGAAGTTCTGATATATGCTACCACTTGAATAAACATTGAGAACAGTATGCTGACTGAAATAACTTGTAAGGGAATCATATGATCCCACTTATCCGAAGTATATAGAATAGGCAAATACAGGGAGATAAAAGGATAACAGTGGCCATCAGACATGCTTGTTTTTACTATTGTGGCTAGTGTGTTGCTTGATGTTAGAAGATATGCCATTGGTATTTCAAACACTGCCAGGTCACCCATGGTGAAGGTTTCAGCAGGTCTTCCAGACTAAGAACAGATTAGGAACAAAGAAAAGGAGCTTCATTTCTGAAAATGTAGCCTCTGAAAATCGTATGAATACCAGTAGAATATTATCTGATATAGCACCAGAAGATGAACAACTCAGGTTGGAAGGCACTCCAAATTTCACTAGGCAAGAGCTGCCTCCACAAAGTAGAACTGGCCTTAATGATACAGATGGAACAAATGTTTTGTAACCTTCATTTAATGATGGGAAAGTACTCAAAATTAGGAGAAACCACTTCAAACATCCATTAAAAATTGGAATGTGGGATATCTGAAATACAAATATAGGAAATTTATAAGTCATCAGAAATGAACTGGAATGCATAAAAACTGGTAGGCTAGCCATTCGTGAGCTGAACTGACTGGTATTGACTTATTTGAATCAGATAATCAGGCGTCCTCAAACTACGGCCCGTGGGCCACATACGGTCCACCAAGGACATTTATCCCGCCTGCCAGGTGTTTTACCCCGTTTGTTTTTTACTTCAAAATAAGATATGTTCAATGTGCATAGAAATTTGTTCATAGTTTTTCTTTTAATTATAGTCCGGCCCTCCAATGTGTCTGAGGGACAGTGAACTGGTCCCCTCTTTAAAAAGTTTGATGACCACTGGCTCTGTAAGAAATTACAAATTCAAGAGGAATTATATCACATTGAGCATCAAAAAGAACATCTCATGGTCTCTATTGACGTACAATATAGCCTGTGATAGGACAACATCTATATTCATACAAGGAAGACAACTTATACAAAGATAACAAATAGTACAACTATTATCGAAATTTAAACATCTACCACTAAAGCTAGTATTGAAGAAATTGAAGACCTTTACCAACTTCTGCAGTCTGAAATTAATCAAGCATACAGTTTAGATAGATTGGTCTGTATTGGTAACTGGAAAGAGACAAAAAGGAGGATAAGTAGTTGGAAGATATTCATCAGGAGGTGATAGAAACAAGAATAGCGACCACATGATAGAGTTTTGCAAGACCAATTCCTAATAATTGGAAATAACCTTTTCAATAACATCATTGATGACTCTTCATATGAACATCACCAAATGAAACACATTGAAACCAAGTAGAGTATATCTGCAGAAAATATCAAGGAGAAGTATACAATATTATTACTCAGTACAAAGTGGAGATGATGGAAATTATGATATAAGGTTTTGTGTCAACTTGATTGGGCCAGCGTTCTCAGCCAGCGTTAGGCAGTTAAAGCTAATAATTTCACTTGATGAGATCTAATACAGTGCAATTAGATGCCACTAGTCAGT
This sequence comes from Tenrec ecaudatus, assembly GCF_050624435.1. NCBI lineage: Eukaryota > Metazoa > Chordata > Mammalia > Afrosoricida > Tenrecidae > Tenrec > Tenrec ecaudatus. The sequence continues at coordinate 190,652 of NW_027459321.1, read as the reverse complement.
TCTGACTCATCTCAACCCTATGCCTAACAGGAAGAAGCACTTCTCAGATCTCAGGGATTCTCACAATTGTTCAATGATCCCACTGTTCAGCCACTCTGTCAGTCTCTTTCATCCAGGGTTTCTTTTACACCCCCCTCCACTTTAACAAGCATGATTACCCATGTCCAGAGAATAATCTCTCCTAATACAATGCCCCCAAATTTGTGAGAGAAAGTGTTATCTTTGCCTCTAAATAGCCTTCTGGCTGTACTTCTTTCAAGACATGCCTGTTTTGTCAGTCCATGGCAAAATGCATCTTTGCCATGTTTCCTTTGATCATCCTTATTCAATGTCCAAATCACATGCAAAAGAGGAAATTGAAATATGGTGTGATAGCATTTTTGGGTTTGTTTGGGTTCTTTTGTTGTTGTTATTGTTATTGTTTTTTGCCAACACGGCATACATTAGAAGATGTAGGTAGTTTAACTTGTTGATCAGGTCCCAGCTTGATGACCTCTTTTGAAGATGTGACTGAGATAAATGATTCCTTGAGCCAAACCCCTTCCGCTCTCTCCCTGGTGATCAGACCACCGTGCTATCTGAGCTAGCTGCACTGTCTCAACCATGTGCTGCGCTACCTGTGGGCTGAGCCAACCTCTGGACCATGGTGGACCCAGTTGCTGTGTGGTACTGTTCCATGACCTAGCACTGCCCCACTTTGCTGTGTCTGCTGCCTGCGGGCCGACTCCACTCATCTTCCCACCACTCCAGATGCCACCCCACCCCACAGCCACTTGATTCCCCTACATCTACACCATGGTGCTTTGCTACTTGCTACCCTGCACTACTGGCCTCTGCTCCACCTCAACATCTCATCTTCCTACTGTTTGCTTCCTTGGCCTTGGGCAAGTGGCTGGTGGGAGCTGGAAGGACCTTCAGTATATTAACTGTTCCACAAAATTGAGTTGGACTGAGCTGTCTGTACTGCCACGTGGACCCATTTGCTGCTGTATTCCTTTTTTGCTATAAAAACCTGTATAATCATAAGTGGCCTAGTTTTGTTTCTATAGGGAACGCTGCTTAACACACATGATTTGGCTTAAGTATGACTTGGTCCTCAAAGTAATATCCTTGCTTTTGAACACTTTAAAGAGGTCTGTACAGGATATTTTCCTAATGTAATGTGTCAAGAACATTATACATGAAGTAAAAGGTCACTAAAAAGACAGGAAATAAAGATCAAAGAAGATGTCAGGAGAAACTCTGATGCTTACCCTTAATTGTAGAGTACTTTAAAAAACTGGGGAAAATATGTTGAAGTGAAAGGTTTGAGCAGAAAATTTCAAAGGGCAGCTCAAGAAGAGAGAGTTAAATATTATCATGAACTATCCAAAGACAAAGAGTTAGAAAACCGAAAAGTAAGAACATACCCAACATACTTAAACTGAAAGAACTCAAACCGTGAGTAGCAATACTGAAAGATTCTATGGGCATAATATTGAATGATAAGTAGGAAGCATCAAATGAAGATGACATAACACATAGAGTCACTATATTAGAAACAAACTTAACATTCCATCAGTTTAGGAGGTAGCATATGAGCAAGAACCAATGTTACTATAAGAAGAAGTTCAAGCTACATTGAAAGCATTTGTAAATAACAAGGTTCCAGCAATTGATGGAATACCAATCGAAATGTTTCAAATAGCACATGAAGTACTGGAAGCATTTACTCGTCTATGCCAGGGAAGTTTGAAGACAGATACTTGAATGACTGACTGGAAGAGATTCATATCTGTACACATTCCAAAGAATGGTGACCCAACAGAATGCTCAAAATAGTGAATAATATCATTGATATGAAATACTAGTAAAATTTTGCTGAAGATAATCAAAAAATGGTTGCAGCAGTCCATTTACAGGGAGCTGCCAGATTTTCAGGCCAGATTCAGAACAAGACATGGAACAAAGGATGCTATTGCTGATGTCAGATGGATCTCAGCTGAAAGTAGAGAATATCAGAAAGATGTTTACTTGTGCTTTATTGACTATGTCAAAGCATTAGACTATGTGGATCTAAATAACCTATGGATAGTATTGAGAAGAATGGGATTTCCAGAATACCTCATTGTATTCATGCAGAACTTGTACATACATCAAGAGGCAGTTGTGCAAACAGAACAAGGGAATACTGCATGCATTGAGATCTGAAAAGTTCTGCATCAAGGTTGCATCCTCTTGCCATATTTATTCAATCTGTTTACTGAACAAATCATCAGAGAAGCTGGATTATATGAAGAAGAATGTGGCACCAGAATTGGAGGAAGGGTTAACAAACTATGATATGCAGATGATATAACCTTGCTTGCTGGAAGTAAGGAGGACTTAAGGTACTTGTTGATGAAGATAAAGGATTACAGCCTTCAGTGTGGATTACAACTCAATGTAAAGAAGACCAAGGTCCACACAAAGGGACCAACAGGGAAAAATGATAAATGGAGAAACAATGGAAACTTTGAAGGATTTAAACTTGCATAGATGCACAATCAATGCTTACGGAAGCAGCAGACAAGAGATCAAGTGATACAATGGGTTGGGTATATTGGGTAAATATGCTGCAGAAGTCCTCTTTAGAATACTGAAAATTAGGATGTTACTCTAAGGACTAAGACATGCCTGACCTAAGGCATAGTATTTTCAATACCCTCATGTGCACATGAAACTGGGACATTAACTAAGGAAGACGAATGAACAGGAACATATGAATTGTGATGCTAGTGAAGAATATTGACATATCATGGACTACAAGGACAAACAAATCTGCCTTCGAATGAATATGGTCAGAGTGCTCGTTGGAGACAAGGATGGAACACACTTAGAGGAAAGTATTTTACATATTTTGGACATGTTGTCAGGAGAGACCAGTTCTTGGAGAAGGACATCATGTTTGGTAAAATGGAGGGGCAGTTAAAAATAAGAAAGCCCTCAATGATATGGATTAACATAGCAGTTGCAATAATGGGCTTGTCAACCATAGGAAAAATTGTGAGGATGCTGCAGGACCAAGCAGTGTTTAGTCTGCTGGTAATAGGGTTGCTCTGGGTTGGACCTGACTCCGTGGCACCTAATAAAAATATCAACAACAAAGACTTGTTAATGAAGTCTAATATTTATAACCTGGGAACTGCCTATTTCGAAGGATTCTATGGACAAAATACACACATGTTTGCCATTTGCTACACTGTGGCGGCTTAAATGTGGTTATGATGGTAGCAGGATCAATTGTGATGAATGGATTTCAACATAACATTCTGAGCCAGTTCAATTCTCAAAAATTAACCCTGAAAACTTTGTAAAGATGAGGAACATTATTTGACATAGTGTCAGGGATGAACCTTTCAAGTTGGAATGTCCACAAAATAAGATAGGAAGAATTGCAGAATTGACGTAATGATATGTATAGAGCAACACTTTCGAGACCCTTATTTTCTGATGGGGCATTATTCAAAATGAGAGGAAACAATTGCAAACATCCATTTATAATCAGAACACGGAACGTTACAAGTACAAATATAGCAAAATTGGAAGTTGTAAAAACAAATGAACACATAAAGATCAATATTCTAGCCATTAGTAGACTAAAGTTGACTGACAGTAGTTATTTTGAATTAGACAATCATATGGTTTACTATGTCTAAAGGAAAATTTCAAGAGAAATGACATTGTATTCATCATCATCATCATCATCATCAAAAAAACATTTCAAGACTTATCTTAAAGTACTATGCTGTTGTGGTAGGATAACATCAATACCCATATAAGGATGACAAGTTAATGCAACCATGATAAAAACTTATGCAGAAGCCACTAAAGCCAGTGTTGAAGAAATCCACCAACATCTGCAGATTGAACTTGTTCAAACATGAAATCAAGATCAATTGATATTTACTGGTGATTTGAAAATGAAAGTTGGAAACAACAAGGAAACATAAGTAGTAGGCAATGTGGATATAAAAGGAGCTGGGGAACACGTGGTAGAATTTTGTGAGACTGACAACTTCTTCATTGCAAATATCCTTTCAACAACATAAACAATGACTATACATAAACAGTGGCTATACAACTGGACCTCACCAGATGGACTACACCAAAACCAAATGGACTATAACTGTGGGAAGAGACAATGGGAAAGATCAATATCATCATACAAAAGAAGAACAGGAACCTACTTTAAAACAGACCCTCAATTAATTGCACATACACAAGTTCAGGTTAAAGATAAAGAAAAGTAAAACAAGTCCACTAGAAATGAAATATGACCACAAGTATATTCCAAAAATCTAGACGCCATCTCTAGGGGAGATTAGATAAACTTAATATTGTTTATTAAATACCTAGAAAAACTGTGGAATAACCTCAGGAATATCATATATGATGAAAAGAAAGTCATTAAAAATAAAGGAATTAAAAAAAGAAGACCATGGTAATGATGGTGATATCTAGAGATGTCAAAAGGGACTCTAAACAGGACTCTTGAAAATAGAGTAGATAAAGAAAAGTGGGAAAAAATGAAGTAAAAGAAATGATCAGAATAATTCAAAAGGCAGCTAGAGGAAAAAAAAGTAAAATATTCAAATGAAATGTGCACAAACGTGGAATTAGTCAGCGAAAAAGAAAGAATACACTGAGTATATCTCAAACTGAAATAAATGCAGAAAATTCAAGCCTTGAGTTGAAATATTGAAAGAGTCTATGAGCAAAATATCAAATGATACTGGAATTATCAAAAAATGATGGAAGGAATACACATAGTTTCTGTACTGAATTTTTTGGACATTCGTACATTTCGAGAGCTAGTGTAAGATTAAGAATTTCAATGTGTACTAAAGACATTAGCAAAAACAAGGCTTCAGGAATTGATAGCATGCTTATTGAAATCTCTCACCACCATCACCACCCTACCCAAAAAAAATGATGCAGTGCTGGGATTACTCACTAGACTGGATCAAGAAATTTGGAAGATCCACTGACAAGGCTAACTGACTTGGAAAGCATTTATGTTTGTGCTCATTTCAAAGAATTGTGGAAATTATTGAACAATATAATTAATAATACATACAAGTAAAATACTAGATGTTAATTCAAAAGTAGTTATAACAGTAAATTATTAAGAAACTGGGAGAAATGCATGCTGCATTCATTAGAGGACATGAAATGAGAAATATTATAGATATCAGGTGATTCTTGACTGAAAGCAAAGAGTAACAGAAGGCTGTTGGTTACTTATTTCAGTGACTGTGCAAAGTCATTTGAGTGTTCGAATCATAACAAATTTCATATAACACTGCTAAAAATGTGTAATCCAGGGAACTTAATTGTGCTTCTATTGAATCCATGAATAAACTAAGAGATGATCTTTCTAACAAACCAAGGGGATTACTTCATGGCTTAAAATCAGGAATGGTGTGCAATCAGGGTTGTATACTTTCATCATACTTAATCTGTATGCTGAGCCAATAATTGGAGAAGTTGTAGCATCGGGATTAGATAACAACCCACAATATGCAGATAACACAATATTGCTTCCAAAAAGTAAAGAGTACATGAATCATTTACTGATGAAGACCAAAGCCTGATCTGTGGATTACAATTCAGTGTAAAGAAAAGGAAAAATCTTACAACTGGACGAATAGACACCATGATAGAGAAAAGATCAAAGTTTTCAAGGCTTTCATTTTACTTGAATCCACCATTAATATCCATGGGAAATCAAAAGGGAAGAGAGGTCAGATGGCTCTCAGATAACAAGTACAGCAACTACCAGAGAAAGTCCACTATGAAGGATATCTTACTGGAAGAATCTCAACATAAAGATAAGCAGACGCAAGTTCATAATGACAAAGCAGCAATGCCTGATTATAGACTCCCCTTTACCAGAGAGCAGACAGGCGCCATTTCTGTGAGTCCTGCTCCTGGTCAGCATAATCATTTCTGCCCTTTGCCCCCACTTCCCATTCTCTGAAGCAACCCAGCCAGCCAAAACTATCACCTCACTAGTCTATGGAAGACAGATCCATGTAGACAGCATGGTGCAGACAAAATCAGTACCCAAGTTCAACTTTTCAATTCTGATTTTTTCTTTTCCTTCCTCCCTTTGTGTTTTTTGCTCCAGTATCCTCCTCCACCACTTTTCCACCTCCCTCACATAACACATGTATTACCAAAATAACACTATCAAAGAGTATATATATATAAATATATATAAATACATATATATATATATAGAGAGAGATTCATTTTTGTATTTTTTCCATTACAATACTCTATTTTTAAAATTCTCTCCTACTTCCTTTTCCAGTATTTTCTTCTGTTGCAGCCCCAATGAACTGAAAATAGACATTCCTCCTAGGCAAAACAGGCAGTCCTTTAGGTTCCATCATATCCACCCAAACAAGGGCTTTCCCAACAACCCTCTCTGATGCACTAACATGCACATATTCACATTGTCATTAATAACAAAAATTAGCATCCACACCATGGACATTCTCTGCTCTTTTTATTTCTCATTTGCCCCTCATCTGCCTGCAATCCTCCAATATATCATTCTGCTCTCTTTCATTGTCCTTATGAAATATATTTCAGTGAAATTTATTAATTCTGATTATTACCCTTAAAGTGCATTTCCACATTATTTTACAAATGTGTTCACCTCTCCAGACAACCACTTATCTATTATGTCACTCTTGCTCTTCTCTCTCCACCTTCTCCAATTACCCAACTCTTCTTTTCTCCATTTCAACACTGTATATTTTCTAGCTTCATTTAGACTATTCTCAGATAACTAAACAGAGCCAAATGCGTCTACATGACCAGCAGTGCATACAACACCAAGAGCTGTTCCATGATACTGGGGAAATAGCCCTCAACCACAGTAAACAAACCATAATATGAAGAAAAACAAACACAAACAACCAAAAATCACCCAAATGCAATATAGTACTCTGAAAAACAGGCAATAAAACTACCAGAAATTGAATTCAGAAAATGGGTGTTGAAATCATATCAAGAGATGTAAGAAACAGTAAAGAGAACAAGGAAGAAATGGGAAAAGTAAAATCCTCAAACCAAAAGGAATCACAGAAAACAAACAATGAGATAACCAAATTAGGCAGCATTAGTAAAAAACCTGAAGAATAGAGTGGAAGAAGAGGAAAATTGAACCAGTGAGCTTGAAGAAAAACACTATGACTACAATCGACTAAAGGAACAATCAACAACAAAAAAAGTAAAGGAATCAGAAGAAAGCCTGAGAATAATATGGGGCACTATGAAGAGAAACAACCTACATCTTATCAGGATCCTGGAAGAAGAAACAAAATATCTACAGAGAAAATAGTACAAGAAAGCATAGAAGAAAATTCCCCAACAGCACACATGAGGTGAAAAATAACTGCTCAAGAAGCTGAGAGAACCCCAAATAGGATAAATCCCTAATGAAAAAAATCACAACACTTCATATTCAAGCTATTCAATTTCAAGGAAAAAGAGATAATCCTGAGGTCAGCGAAAGAATAAAAGAACAGTCAACTACCAAAGAAAACAGATAAGGCTATTTTCAGTTCATTGGGGCTGTTTTTCACAACAGGTTATGCTCACTGATATTGTTAGCTTATCATGCCAAATGTCCAAGATGCACAGGTGGTGTTAATTGAAGGGCGGAATGATTCATGCATTTGGTCACTTTAACTTTGCAAGTTCTCACAGATCTTGATTTTGAAATTCAGTAGAGTGAGATTATGCCTTAGCCAGTTAAATGCTGCTGCTTCCAAGCCTCAAGTACACTCAGACATATCTGAGCAGAAGCCACATTATCTACCTGAAACAGCTTTGGTGTTTCCACATGTATATGCAGATGCCCACCAAATATGAGAGTATTTTGCTTTCTCTGACTTGGCTTTTACTAGCAGTCAGCCTCATTCCATCTCTTTTGTAAATGTTTGAAGACTGTGTGGATTCTGGGGCGCCTATGGGATAATGGTGGGCATATGAGATTAAAAAGATCTTTTAGGGAAGTTTCATTGATGTGCATTTAATATTTAATTACAACTCTCTTTTATACACGTGTGTCTGTGGATTTCAACATCTAAAGTGCACAGATTAACTCATTCCCATAGCGGAGTGAACCTCCCTTTGAGCAGCATTGGTTAGATAATAAATCATGAGTAGTCCTGCAAAAGGAGATGGAGCCCTCGTGTCTGAGTGGTTACACACACCAGCCGATCCAGGCGCACAAAAGGCGTTTTTAATTCTAGTAAAGAGTTAACAACCTCAGACACCCAGATGGCAGTTCTGTCCACCTGCAGCCACCTTCACGGCATGTGTTTGTTAAGATGGAGGACATTGAGGATTGTGGTGTAACATATGAGCTAATGTGGGCTGCACTGGTTTGGGATTTTTTTCTCCATGTGCATTTACCCTTTATCTAACGCTCTCTTTTATACATTACAGTTTCTGTGGATTTATTTCTGTAATGTACTCAGACTAACACAGCTAATATAAGAAAAGGCAGGACACAAGTAAGCACCCGTTTCCGTTTGGGAAAGACACTAAACAGTCAAAAGCTATTTTCCTCCATGCCATCTGTGGGTGGCACAAACAGTTAATTGCCCAAATCATAACTAAAACGATCATCTGAACCCATATGGTGGTACCTCAGAAGACAGACCTGGTGGTCTGCTTTTGAACCCACACACAGCCTTGCAGCCCCTATCTCACACGGTTCAGTTTGGCTCTGCACACCTGGTAGTTCCATGACTTGGAATCTACACCACAGTAACTGTTTGGATGAAAGGTACTCAGTCCTGTGTTATGACCAGCCTCATGCCGACGATTCTGTCATGAGGCAGTCCTGACCGAAGTCAAATACCTCATGATTCTAGCTTTTCTTTTCTATTTTTTTCTATAAGTAGTTAAAAGACTTTATTAGGAAGGCTATGAAGTCAAAAGTAACTCTTGATAGAATTTTCTTTCATCCTTTAAGTCGGCTCTGCAAATATATAATCAGTGATTTAGCTGTAAGATCAAAGATCCGTTAATTTATTTAAAATAAAATATATTTTGGTTCTTAAAATTTATTCCATAAAGTACATATTTTATTATAAATTCCCTACTTATACAAAAGAGGTAATAAATAAAAACAAACAAAAAAACAAACACAAAATATAAAAACCCCAACAAAACAGTAACTGAGCATCTTTTTAAAAATTGTAAAAAACTAACAAGAGAAACCAATATTGTGTGTGTTTGTTAATATTTAAAAAAGTGAAAAATCTCTGGATGGGGGACTCCCACCCCCTGGCTTTGCATATCTCACCGTCATCAGTCTGTGGGGCTTGAATATATTGGATATAAACTTACAGCTACAGTGGCATCAGAGGTGTGTGGTATAGCATGAGTGCATGCTACTTATGGTAAACTTTCTAAAAAAAGAAAGAGAAGCAGATGGTCATAATGCAGCTCATCATAACTATAATACAGCACAACTCAGAGATTGTGTTTTCTGGGTCTTTGAACTGAAATGAGCCAATTGAGTTGTGGGTTGATGAACTGAATGTGAAATTGACCTGTTTTTTAAAAGCTTGAATGATCTGGAAGGCTAAGGTATGGTTTCAATCATTGTAATAGTGATTTGGGGACTTTTTAGGAACCTGTTTCATGACCCTAATTTACTTCCAACACTGTGGATAGTAACTCACATTCAATGAAGCAAGTGCTTGGCTGCCAACTTGAAGCCGGCTCAATTACTGCCTACTCAGCTTATGCAGACATTTCCTTGCAAACTGGCTTTATTTTTTTAGACAAATAAGTTTCTAATGGCTTATATTTTCAATTTCCATAAACCTCATTATTTAATAACAAATTTTTTTGATCTCCACAAATGAAAAGGTGCTTATGAAGTATAAACACCAGGGTTATTGGGTAAAAGGTACTGCATGACACAGGGTACTGGGAATTCAGAAGCCTAGGAATTTGGGTGGAAACACTGATTGAGGCACACGAAGACACCGCTTGAGGTGGAATAGCCCTCATGCAGACCTACGAAGTGTGATAACTAGGCAGTGAGCCCTCCTACTCAGTCACAATGACCTACTCCTCAGAACTGTTTTGGAGTCAGGGGAGATTGCATGTAAAGTCAACAGAAAGGATCAGTGTCCAGGCTGGAGTATGAAGGCATCAACATATTAAAGATACTTGCTTCTGTTTGCATCACTTTTATCCCTATCATTCTTCTCCTGCAGCCAAAACTCAGTCCCAGGCGGATGGCAACTTCAGTAACCAGACTGTTCTGTCTGACTTCTACGTTAGGACACATAGACCATCTGAATAAACACTTGATTCTGTGTCCCTCTCCCTCCCATATACAAAACTGCAGCCAGCACCAGACCTTAACCCTGCAGACTAAGAGTTTGTCAAAAGTCTAGAAAGAGCAGTCCATACCCTGGAAACCTAGCATAAAGAAGAGAAGACACAGAATCAAAACCTACAACTGAAAGAAAAAAAAAAAGCTCCAGGTGTGTGTCATTCAGACAACCGATTCCAATGAAAACACTTGAGCTTCCCACAGTGTAAAATTTCTTTTACTTCCTTACTATTGTAATTCAAACAGTTTCCCATATCTGACCTCCAAATGTAACTCCAGCAGATTCAAGTATATTAAGGAAGAGGCAATTATTCTGGTGTTTCCCCTGAAACGATTATGGAGTCTTAAACAGTTTTATTATTCTCAGCTCATGCCTTAGATTTTCAACAACTTGAATGTGAAGGAAATCATAAAATGCCACGTTACACAGGTTTCCTTTGTGTTGCCTCACCCAAGACTTTGTCTCATGTACCTTGAACATGTTATCAGGAGAGAGAGTCCCTGGAAAAGGACAACATGGATGGAAAAGTTGTACAGCAACTCAAAGAGGAAAAAGCTCAAGATGATGAATGGGCACATTGGCTACAACAATAGGCTCAGACTTAGCCACAATGTTCAGGATGATGCAGGACTTGGCAGTGTTTCAATCTGTGAGCATAAGGTCAGTGATTCAGACCTGACAGGAGAGCACTGTGTCAGTCTGGGTAGATTAGAGAAACAAATCCACAGAAACTCTTATGTATATAAGAGAGAGTTTTATGTAAGAGTAAAGTGTACATTAAGAAACCATCCCAACCCAGGCCAGTCCAAGCCCATAAATCTGACATTAGCCCATATATCCAAAACAGATCTACAAAGTCCTCCTCAAACTCACAAAACACATGCAATGCCAAATGCAGGAGGAAAGTCAAATCAGTGAGTGTTTAAGCATCTCAGCTCTGGCAGGAGTCTTCACGCTGTTCTCCAGACCCAGGTCTGCATCTTGGGAGGTCCACGTGGCTTCTCAGGGATGTCTCCCAGGAAGTGAGCTTTGCTAGCTGAGGCAAAGAACTAGCTAAGGAAGCCACACACTGGTCAGTCCATCATAGAACAAGATACCAGAGAATAAGAAAGGCGGGGCTCACCAAGCCACCATTTATCTCTCTGCTCTTTAATTAATCCCATGTATTTATCGGCCAGGTTAGCACAATAAACCTTAACTATCACAGCAACTAACAACAACTTGCGTAAACCTCAGTCTTCCACAAATGTAGACCTCAGAATTCAATCCCTAAGTTAAACTTAATTTAATAGCAGTTTGTTATTTATTATAAATTAATGCAAGAATACAAAGTACAGGTTTCTTAATTTGCTGTTCACAGCGTGTACTCCTGATGCTGCAACACATCACAGGACCTCACTGGGGCTTCATGTACTTTCCTTTTCTCATTTCAAATTTGAAAATTTGTTAGAGTACACAATGTGTTGACGCACCAGTGCTACTCCTCCTTTGAAATAAAAACTTAAGCCCGCTTCTACTTGAAGGACAGAAGTTGCTAACTTTTTTAGCTGGGATGTGGATAGACCCTTACGAACAAGGAGAAAAACCTGAAAACAAAAACTCCACTTCAAGTTGGCTTGCTAGAGCATCATCATCCTTAAGCACTGTCTATAAACACCCAGGCCATGTTGCTCAGGGAGAGAGATTTTGATGAACAATGTCATCCTGAGTTCTACTATTAAATAAATAGTTGTTCTCTGTTTTGTTACTGTTTTAGTTGGGGACAGGCTGTCCAAATCACCCTGACTGCATAACCTAATTTAAATAAATAAGGCAGATTGTAGAGCGCTTTTGTTTGTGTGTTTCTTTCAGATATACTCCCATAGGCTCCCAACCAGTAAATCCTTAAAAGAGCAGGAAGCCTCATCTTTATCCAAAGAAATGACTGGTTGATGTGGACTGTCAACCCTGTAGTTAGAAACATATATGTAAACCACTAAACAAACAAAACGCAGGAAATAAACTAGTTTAATTGTGGGCAATGCATGCTGTATATGTAAATTTAAACATTTCTCATATCCTTTGGATTGGTTCATTAGGCAACGTGTGGAATTTACAGGGTTACACAGGAGTAACATGTTCAGGGCCTTGAGTGTGGAAATACCCCACTTAATGATTTTCTCTGTGACTGACCTATTGGCCACTCACATCACACACTGTGAGCCTCGCTCTGCTTTTCCAGTGGCTGCCTCCATGCTGACGGTAAACAAGCCAGGAAACCACCTTCCTGCCTGCATCCTAGCTTGCCTGCCCTCAGGAAGGCCAGTGAGGCTTGGGTAATAACATCCCAGAGGGACAGGTGTACTCAATGGGATCAGGTTTTTTCTTGGTCATATAACCTATTAAAAATACTTTTACCACAGAACTCTGATCACTAGGAGTCTGAGAACATTGCAGTAGTAGGTCTGCACCAGACAGACATAAGTAGAAGAAACAGAGAAAATATAAATAAATGGAGACGTAGAATTATGGAGACTCTATGTCTTTAGCTGTGCTGGGGTACAATGAGACACATCCTTGTGTTCAAAACTTCATCATACATTTGGAATACTGGTTATTCACACCATGACAGGGAGGTTTGGGGGAAATAGGGAGCTAAAAATATGAGTACAATAAAGGAAGGTATGTGTATAATATGTGAATTATAGGCCAATAAAACAGTTAAAACAAAAAGTAAAAGTTCAAGCTATTACTTCTCCTCCATGCATAGATGCATAGTCTTTTGTAGGTGCCATCAGTCAGATTCCAACTCACGGTAGAGCCATGTGGCAGGGCAAAGCTGCCCCACAGGATTTCTCAGGATATTGTCTCTGCAGTAATGAATGGCCAGGTCTTTCTTCCACAGCACTGCTTTCAGTTAGCTGCTGAGAACTGCTTCATGTAGTGCCATCAGGGTGTCCTCCACACATACTCCGGCTTCCCATGACCTATTCCCCACGTTATAACTAGAGCATTCATTTGAAAGAGAAAACCATTTTGTGTCAAAGCCTTCCCTCTCCATCTCAGAATCAAAGCTCCAATCACAATGATCTCTTAAATTCCCTGAAAATTGCCAGGCTCTCACCTACCTCATAATCATCCTGAATAGCCTTGGTGGCAGAGTAGCTATGTGTTGTGCTGATAACTACAGGTCAGCAGTTCAAAATCATCAGCTGTTCCTCAGGAGAAAGACGAGGCTTTCTATTCCATTGAATAGTCACAGTCCCAGAAACCCACAGGGGAAGTTCTAGCCTGTCCTAAAGGGTTGCTGTGAGTCAGCCTTGAGTCCATGGCAGTGAGTTTGTTTGAGTTTTGTTCTTATTTGTCTCCTAACTGGAGTCCTTGGATGGAACAGTCAATGCCCGTGACTGATCAAGAGATTGACAGTTTAAGTTCACAAGCAACAACACCCTCAAGAAAGTTCTGGCATCGTACTTCAAAAATATAATGACCATTGAAAACCCCAGGAAGGATATCTTTCCTCTGTCACATGTGGGTCTCTGAGATTTGGAATTCACTGGACGGCAACTGGTTGTTTGCCTTTGGGCTAACTAGCTGCTACTTAAGGAACCTGGATGGTGTTGTGCATTATGTATTGGGCTGATAAACACAAGGTCACCAGTTCAATGCCACCAGCTGCTCTGTGGGAGATCAATGAGACTATCTTTTGACAAAAAGAATTTCATAGGTTCCCAAATTTATTTGGCTAACTAGCCCTTACAGAAAGTAATAATCACTCAGCACTTCTGTGGCAATTGAAAACTTCTGTAGGGTAGTCAATAACCTGGGATAAAGTATAGGTATCTGCTGTTGAAACCTCCCTGCATCATTCCAGTGATCCCAACCTCACCCTCAGGGGAGCGCTTTTACTCACTTTGGGGAACACTGACTTGCAGGCTCCGGAAACACCAGGGGGCATTTCTAAGTCTGTCTTAGAGGGTCCCAATAGTCAGAATTGACTTGTTGATGGTGGTGTGGTTTTAACTCCTACTCCTGCAGATCTCAGCGGCCATGTTGGTTCATCTGGAGTCACACTGAAGAAATCTCAGCCTTGGTACTTATTGACTGTATAAGTCTGGGAAAGTTCACCTAAGCATCCTTACTGTTACGATTAAAGGATTCTGTCCCTTTCAAGTTTTTCTAACACATGGCCAGTTCCCACATATGCTTCACTCTTCTTGTGAAATCCTGTCTTGGGAAAAGCATATAGGTTTTGACTTATTTTATTGATAGTTCGGTTATAAAAAAGAATCACTTGCTGGTGTGCACAATGTTTTACCTCACATAAAAATTACTTCTGAAAAATTTCTAGTTGGCATGTGAGATAAAGTTTATTGTGCCAACATGGCTGACACGTGTGGGATTAATTGAAGGGTGGAGGGATAAATGGCTCCGTGAGCCTTGCCATTCTAATTCTCGGGTTTCTTGCTTTCTGATGGTTGGATCAGGATGCAGTTGCCTTAGCCAATTCCCTTCTTCAACTGGCAAGGCTCATTCATGAAAGACATCCCTGAGGAGAAGCCACATGGACCTACCCTGATGCAGCCCTGGTTGCTGGAGAAGCCATGTGGAGACCCCTGCCAGTGCTGAGATGCTTACATGCTCACTGATTCGGGTTTCCTTCTGCAGTCAGCCTTATTGCGTGTGTTTTGTGAGATGGAGGAGGACTTTATGGATTGGTGTCGGACATATGGGCTAATTTTGGACTTGTTGGCTTCGACAGCACTGGGTTGGGATGTTTTCTTGATGTGCACTTACCCTTTATATAAAACTCTCTTATTCATGTTTCTGTGGATTTGTTTCTCTAATGTACCCAGACTGAAACAATATAATTGTAGTTGTTTATTTTTAATGGAATAATGTACTGTAGTCTGAAATTGCAGTGCTAAGTGTGTCATCGTGTCCTGATACACAGTCTTTAAAACATGGGAACACAGGTACAATATTTCATTCTTGACTCTGTGAGAGCTATCGCCAGGGATTGTAACAGAAGTTCTGTGTTTCCTGGATGTCTAACAAATAAGGTGGTGAATGATCTTGATCTCTATTCAAATATAGAGAAATGATCCAACAAAAGTAATTTTGCCAAAGAAGGGGCTTATGAAACACTTTTTTTGTGTGTGGGTGGGTCGGGAGGAAGTCTGGAAATGAGACCATTTAGCCACCATAGTGGGCTTCTGAGGGAGGTATAATGCCATCTCCTGTTTGAATATTTGGGTGCATGTGATTTGTTCTCTGCTTTTGGTAAATATTGGGGTTGGGAGAACTGACTCATATTGGAGTGGTTCTCAAGCCTCGTTACACAGCATAATCACTTATAATGAAGGTTTAAAAAAAACAGTGGATCATACCACAATCCAAATCAATTAAACTACTGAGGTGAGAGCTAGGTGATTCCTGATAGCAGTTCATATGAAGAACTGATTTGTCCACTTGCGGAGAATTAGTCACTGCAACCTCATGAATAACAACCAAATATAAGACCTCAGTCCAGAACTCAACTCACTGCCAGTGAGTCGATGTCAACTCATACTGACCCTATAGGACAGGATAGAAATGTCCCTCTGTGTTTCCCAGACTGTAACTCTTTAAGGGAGTAGAAAGCCCTGTCTTTCTCCCAAGGAACATTGGTGGTTTTGAAATGCTAATTAGTAGTTCATGGACCAATGCATGACTATTATGCCACCAGGGCTCTTTCTCAAGATAGAAGGCACTCAAAATATGGTCAGGGAAGAACTACCAGCTCAAAGCAGTGTTGATCTTAATGATGTGAATGGAATAAGTCAGTTGAGACCTTCATTTGCTGATAGAAGATGTCTCAATATGAGAAGAAACAGTGACAATTATTTAATCATTGAAACTCAGAATTTTGAAGTACTAATATAGAAAAACTAGAAGTCATAAAATATTACATGGAACTCATAAAGATCAATACACTAGGTGTTAATGAGCTGAAACGGACTGATATCTGCCATTTTGAATCAGACAGTCAAACAGTTTGCTGTGCTGGGAATGACACATGCAAGTGGAATCACATTCATCTTCCTAAAGAACGTTTCAAGATCGACTTGAAGTACGATGCTAATGTGATAAAATACTATCTATCTGCAGACAAGAAAATCCAGTCAATACGGTTATTTTAATTGATGCACCAACTACTAAAGCTGATGATGAAGAATCTGATGGTTTTTACCATCATCTTCAGTGTGAAATTGATCAAACACACAATTTGAATGCATGGATAACTATTGGCGATTGGAATTCAAAAGTTGGAAACAAAGAGGAAGGAATAATAATTGGAAAATATGGTCCTGGTGATAGAAATAAATCTGGAGATCACATGATAGAATTTTACAAGGCTAACAACTTGTTCATAGCAAATACTTGTGGGCACAGACAGGAATCAAATTGACTACATTTGTGGGAAGAGAAGATGGAGAAGCTAAATGTCAGCCGCTAAAATCTGTCCAGTAGTCAACTGTGGAACATGCCATCAATTGCTTGTAGCTAAGTTCAGATTCAAGCTGAAGAAAATTACAACAGGCCCACGGGAGCCAAATACAACCTTGAGTCTATCTCACCTGAATATTGAGATGTCAGGAGCATATTTGACTCACTAAACACTAAGGATATCACCGAGAACATGAAGAAAGCGAAAGGTCATTGAAGAGACAGGAAAGAAAGGCTCAAACTGGATGTCAGAAGAGACTCTGAAACTTGCTTTTAATCATGGAGTAGCTAGGGCACTTAATAAGAAATGATGTCAAGGAGCTGAACAAAAACTTTCAGAAAGCAGCCGGAGAAGTACTATAATGAAATGTGCAAAGACCTAGAGTGAGAAAACCAAAATAGAAGAAGCATGTTCAGTATATCTTAAAATAACTGAAGAAAAACAAATCTGAGCTTTGAGGTACTCTACTGAAATATTCTATGGGGTAAATATTGAATGATCCAGGAAGCATGAAGTGAAGATGGAAAGAATACACATTATTCTACCAAGAAGAATTAGTTGGCATTCCACCCTTTCAAGAGGAAGGATATAAACAAGAACCAACAGTACTAATGGAAGATACTCAAGCCACACTGATGGAATTAGTCAAAACCAGTTGCCAAGCATTGACTGAATTCAATTTAAAAAGTTTCAACAAATTGATGAAGCACTGGAAGCATTGGTGAAATGATGTTTTGGGGTTCTGGGACCCTGCTGGAATGATGCTCTGAGGGATCCATGACCCCGCCAGAATGATGCTATTTGGGGTCCGGACCAAACCAGAATGATGCTCTAGGAGTCTGGGACTTGCCAGAAAAAAATTGTTGGTGTATCTGAGACCTCTCCAGAAAGTTGCTTTCCCACCAGAGAGATCCTCTGGGGGACTGGACCCCTCCGGAACCATCATCCACTAAGTGCATGCTTCTATGGGGGTGCCGAAAACCCCCTTCCCTCAAGTATACTTCTTGCAGTATTCCCGCTCCACAACACTCCATTCACCTACTCTCAGCACAGACTGGTGCCGACAAAAATTAAGAACAATTATTGTTAGTAGGCATTGTGTTTGGTCCTAGAGAATCTTTATAATAAAAGACTTACTTGAAGCATAAACTCTCCAGATCAAGACAAACTATTTAGAGTGTAAAAAATGTAAAGTTTATAAATAATGTACTATAATGGAGCAGAGGAGTGAACTTTGAATAAGATGTGAGAAGGCTAAACATTTAAACTGAGACCTGAGCAAAAAATGAGCCAGGTACAAAGCTGATGTTTTGGTGGATTGGTAGACTGATTATTATCCAGAGGCAATATTCTACAACTCATCTACAGATTCAACCTAATTCCTCTCAAGGTTTGTTTTTCCAGAAAATGACAAGCTGATTCTATAATTTTGATTCTAAAATTTTTATGGACATGTGACAGTTTTAGTATAGCCAAAATAATCCTGAGAGACAATAAAATATAGGTGGAGAATGCACATTGCCTGATATGAAAATTTACTAAAAAACTATCGTAATTAAGACTGTGTAGTAGTGGCAAAAAGGTAGACATATTGATGGAATATAATTGAGAGTCTAAAAATTCAACCTCATACATCCATAGCTAATTGACTCAAAAAGAGTACACAGAGAAGTCACTGTGATTTCAGCAAATGCTGTCGAAACAACTAGATACAGGAAAAAAGAATGGGTTTTGACTCCCACCTTGCACCATATGCAAACACTAACTCAAAATAGATCTAAGACCTAAATGTAATAGCCAAATCTATAAAACCCTTAATAGAAATCATATACATAAATGTTTGTGACCCTGGATTAGGGAATGGTTTCTTAAGATATCTTGCATTTTAAGCAATGATGACATCTTAAACATAAGCAGCCCAAGTTCAACATAAGTGGAACTTCCTCAAAATTAAAGTCCCTTGTAATTGGAAAGACACAATCAAGAAATTTTAAAAGGCAACCTACATCAGTAACTATTCATGAGATACCTAATAATCTTGTATTCAGAATATATAAAGAAATGTTATGTCAAAAACTAAAACTCAATTAATTAAAAATTAGTCAAGAAGTTAGTCACTACTCTAAAGATACAAGTGTGTTAAATATAAACTATATAACTCTATTATAGATTTAATATAAAATTTCTGTAAATTGTTTGAAACTTAAAAATATTAAAATGAGTCTACAAGAGCTAAAATAATATTTTGAGGCTATCCAATCTGAATTTAGGTAACATTTAAAGAAGAGACTTAATGGAATGAACACTAATGGCCTGATGAGCTGGGATGTGGGGGGCGGTGATATTAAGAACATCATATGTGAAGGAAGCAAATGGTCATTAAAGACAGAAAAGCAAGAAAAAAATCAAAGTGGATATCAGAAGAGACATTGAAATTGCTCATTCCTTAGAGTAGCTAAGGCAAATGGAAGAAATGATGAAGTTAAAGAGCTGAACAGATAATCTCAAAGGGCAGCTCAGGAAGAAAAAATTTTAAAGAATTCATCATTTTTTCACCTTATATGCTACCAAGTCCTGCCAGCCACCTCCACCCCCATCTGCCCTAACCCCAAATGGCTCTGATATCTCCCATCAGCCCCCACTACAATCCCTATGCCACAGCCACATTCTTGAACTATCCAAACAACCTCCCCACACCTCTCCCTGCATCCACACCTGCACCCTTTCTCCAAGTGCCTGCACCAGGCTCCACACTGAAGCCCCAGTGATATACCTCATGCTGCCATGGCCATGTCACTGCTCTGCTCAACTCCCTCCAAAGGTTCCCTGCCTTCATCAGGAAGCTGGATGAGTTCTGGGAGGCTGGTTAGCACCAGGAATGGCTACCCTGTGCTAGCTCCTTCTTCTTGTCCTTTCAAATGCCGGTGTCCCTGAGGCATTTGAAAGGGAGGACAGGCCCCAACAATTTTCCTTGACTTTCATCCTCAGCTGTAAGTGTCCCATGGCCTCATTTCCACTCAGTCCAGCATCATTAGGATGTGTGTGCATGCCTCTGCAGCACGGATCACATCAGCAGCCACTGACTGCCTGCCAGACCTGCACTGAGTCGCTTAACCCACAAAGATCTGGCCCACTTTAGAGACGAACCACTAGGAGCTCAGTGAGGCTCAAGGACTTTCCCAAGGAAATTAGCTAATGAATAGACTAGAATTTGACCTCAATTTTGACAGTAGGGCCTATCAGCCTACACAGACATGCTGGGGGGCTTTGGTCTCTACACAGGAGCTGGATCTAGAAAGTACAGTGTAACATCATGGAATCAACAAGAGCAGGTCTATGCACATGAATCACATTCCACACTCAGGCAGGGACTGGAGCAGAACATCCCCCTGGCCAGCGAGCTGTAGGGAGTCTCATGTGGCGTGGGGATGAGCTTTTCTCGACCCGCTAGATTGGGAGGTGGAGAATTAAGACTACAGTAAAGAGCAGGTGTCCTGGTGTCTGGTGGGTTGCATGCTAGGCTTCTAACCACAAAGCCATCAGCTAGAAACCACTGGCTGGAAAAAGATGAGGCTTTCTACTCCATTGAAGAGTTACAGTGTGGGAAACCCCAACCCTGTGCAAAGGGTCTCTGGGTCAGAATCCCTGGCAGTGAGTTTTCAGGGGAGTACTGCCTCTTGTCATGCCAGCACGTTTTCAAGGAATGGTGTGGAACACCAGGCCAGCCCCTCAGTCTCTCACTGGCAGAGCCACACCCCACTTGGATGATCTCCTTGAGCAACTCTACGGCCTCCTTCAGGTCCCGGATCTGGGCCATGGCTTCCTTAAAGCTGGAACTTTTCCTAAATCGCTGATTCAAAACCAAAACAAAAAGAACCCCCAAACCAAGCAACATACGCAGGGAAATCATTAGAATAAGGATAAAATGACTCCAGGTGGGAATACACAGTTAAAATGGAGTCAGCATAAATCTAAACATAGGGCAAGCTACTAGAAACTTCTTCAGAGGCAACAGAAAACATAAATTTCCCTCTGGGCAACAAGCAGGAGCAGCTCTCACACTCCCCCACACTAACAAATATGCAGAAATATGGATCCAGTTCAATTGCCTGAATGTCTTTTACTGGCTACTTTCTCTGCATGAAAAGCAATTCATTATTGATGGCAATTTTCTCCTGTTCTCTTAAAGAAACCTTCTCTCCAGCTGTCTGTCCTCCACTAAGAAGCTTTCCTCCAGCTTCTTTCTACTGTTAAATACAAACAAACAGGGTTTTGTAAAAATTAAAGAAGCAACATGCAAAATTTTTGAAGAGTGTATGTGGGACTGGGGGATCTTCCGTACTTGAGGGGTCTTGCCCTTCTTATATGCTTTCACAAAGAAAGACTGGCCCTCTCTTTGCTTGAGTTCCTGCTCACGGAACCCCCATCTTTGTACAGTTTGGCCTGTTTCTTTCTCCTTTTACTTGCCACCTGCCATACTGTTGACTGATAGCCACCAACCTGGGTCACCTCCCTTGAGGTCTCAGTCCTGGACTTACCCCCAACAACCTGGGAATGCCTGGAATATCACTTTAACACCCTCAAGGGTGAGCGCGCTCCCTGCCCTACCGGCTGTCAAGAATGAGCCAGGGAGTTTCCAGACCAGATTCACCCCTCCCTCTCCCCTTCACTACTCCTGGAGAAGACACCCCGCACAGGGGACAAGACTAGGCAAACCTCAGGAGGAAGCCCTAAAACGTGTTGTGCTCCAGCTGCAGCCACTGGCTTCCTGAGTAGCATTCACATTGTGGTGAGAGAAGCAACAGACCCACGGCTCACCTGTGAGCTGAAGACATTCTAGGAGTCTCAGGGAGGAGGCACCACTGTGTGAAAGGAAACAATGGAGGGGGGGAGACACGCAAAATTCCCGCAATGAATCAGAAACACCGACGCCCAAAGCCCCAGTCTGGGATCCTCCTTTCTCCAACAGGAATTCTCCCCAGGAACCCCAACCAATCCCAAAACTGGGGGATGGAACCAGCCCCTGGGTCATCCTCCCACATCTCACCACACGAGGGGCGCCGACGGAGCGGGCGAGGGGGAAGAAGGACGCTTGCACCCCAGCCAGGCTGCTGTGTGCACCAGGGTCACCCCAAACAGGTCACCGCGCGACCCCTCACCTGGCGTATACTTTAACTTCCATGTGGTGCTTATGCATGTCTGAGAGTGAGAAAATAAACCACTACATCACCGGTCTAGTTTTGGACTGTTGTTTATAAGGACACTACCTGCTATGGTAAAGATGAAACAGTATGTTCTATAAAATGTAAGGGAAAAAAACAAAAGCCTAAGGAGCTTTTACTCTGCTCTCTATTGTTCTATGAGTCTAGAATTCATATGACAGGTCTGATTTTATTGTTCTTTTAAATGTATGTTCTTATTCATAAACATAAAACCTTAGTGTGTTTGTGTATTTGAACACTGAAGGTAAATACAATAGTATTAAAAGTGGTGCTTGGTAAAGTAGAGGGGCAGCAAAAAGAAGATAACTTTTTAGAGTGACAAAGGCTCAAACCATGGGCTCAAATATATGAACAATTATGAAGATGGTATAGGACAGGTCAGTGTTTCTTCCTGTGGTACACAGGGTAACTATAATTCAGAACTCACTTAATGACACCAAACAATTGCAACTTCCATTGTACACTGGCTCTGAGTATAATAAGTACTAAAATGTTAGAGTATTTTTTTAAATAAGCATTAACGTAATAATCATTCAGAACAGTTGTTGAAAACATATAATCATGATTTTAAAATATATAAATTCAAGATGAATCAAGAGTTAAGGACAATCTTGAACAACTGTAGATGTGCATGAGAACATTATTTTTTTATTTTCATGCACGAGAAACTTTAATACACAGTTGTACAACTGCAGAGAATGTGGGGTAAAAGCATTTAAAAATACACTCTACAACGGGATATATTACACTGGTGTTTTAAAAACACAGTAACAAATTTGATGATTTCATGACTCTAATTAATTGAGAATGATTACATCACACACCCTAACAGTTTATGTACAGATTTGTGGAAATGGGATGGATTGAGTTACAGAGCGCCTATCCCTGCCTTTGAGCTTATATTTCACCTTGACTGAGTGGGATTATTACCAGGGATGCTAGGATGTTTCATCATTAGAAAACATATTAATGTAACCGACTACATAAACAGGAGAAAATTAGAACCCTCTGATCATGTTAATAGGTGCAGAAAATATATAATGCAATATCCAACACCCATTCCTGATAAAAAACAATCAATAATATAGAAATGGAAGGGAGAGACATTAACACAACAAATGTATTAAAGGAAACACTGTTGGTGAAGGACAGTTAGATGACTGGAACTTCCTGGAAATAAGACATTTATGTACACAGCAAGATTGCATCAAAAGAGTAATACAGAACCCACAGATTGGGGGAATACATCTTTAGCAATGAGGAGATTGAGACAGAGGGGGAGGGGTAGAGGAGGAGCAGAAGACAACTGCAGCATTTTCAGGAATCTCTAATTTATATGCTCACCTGAGCATGCACCAGGGAAAAGGAGGCTGGAGTCTGGATGGTCTAGCATAGGGAGCAGAGCCTGAAATCAGTGTCTGAGGATGAAGTTTTGTGAAGGGTCTTTCCATTGTGGCTCTTGAGTCTACAAGGCTTAGGCCTCTTCTCTGACTTGCATGATTGGAGGAGTTCATGAGAAAGTCACATGGTGCCAGGAGAGGCATGGTCAATTGGAGCAGATGGCATCAGGTGCTGTCAGGTATGTCTCTGTAGTCCATGCAATGGGAGTGTCTCTTGGGGATATTCACAGTTGGGAAGCCTGCTCTCCACCCACCACTTTCTGTCAGCTTGTCTTCCTGTCATGGCTTGTGTGTTGTTGTGTTTCAAAGGCAGACAGGGTCACCCAAAATGAACAGGTTTCAGCAGGGCTTCCAGACTGTGCAACTAAGAAAGAATCAGTTGCCACTCCAGGTGCTGAAGCTCACCTTCGGCCACTCCCTCCTCATCTCTTCCAGGTCACACCCCTTAGGACAGACTCCACCCACCCCCTACCTAGGTGATGTAATTTCCTGCTGAACCTACTTCCTCTGACTGAGAAGCTTCAGAGTGAGCTTCCCATAAGGGTAGGTGAGTCTCTGTGTTTCTATGTGGATCCCATGCGTGGAGTCCCCTGCAGGGTGACGTCCCAGTGGTGTCTTGGTTCCTGAGGATGTTACAATTCCCGCATCCTATTGGCCCCAGTTCCAGGATCCCCTGGGACGTTTCCATTTAAATCCTTTCTGAGCTGGGTACAGGCCACAGAGCATTCACACATGGGAATACTCTGCCTCCTTTATCCTGCCCAGAACCCCTCATGCACCCTCACCCCTCAAGCCAGAAAGGCCCGATTGGAGGTAGGTTCTTGTCTGGTGTCCATTCCCTCCATGTCAGGTGTCAGGCATGAGAGCAAGGGACCCCAGAGTGACCTTACCAAAAGAAGAGGCCAGCCTTGCAGTCATCAGGTCACCCCATGAGGACTGAGGTTTGTATTAGAGCTTAACTTCCCAGCACCTTGCTTTGCAAAAGGTTGCCATAGCAGTCACAGCCCTAATCCCTGCACAGTTTAATTCCTCGCATAGAGTAAACCTCCACTGAGTGCTTTCTGCCCAGGAACTAAGGCTGTAGGTAATCTGACCCTCGGGCAGAGGGCTTTGGAGAGTGGATTACTTTAACCTCTCCAGGCAGCCCGGGGGGGGGGGGGCAGTGTCTCTTGGAGGATTGCCTGCATGTGTGTCCTTGATGGAGGTCACCAAACTGGAGACAGTACAGGGGTCTCCTAGACAGGAACCATGTCCTATCAGCCTTGGCCTGACTGCATTGGTCAGGAGGCCCTTGACCCATCTTGTAAGCCTGCTATCAAAGGATGGAAGAATCTGTCATTGTGATGTATTCATTGATAACCAATCATGCTTTTGTGGCAGTTTCCTTTGCCCTGTGCCTTCCCCACAACCTCTTTAATTCACATCTCAATTGTGAACCTGGGAAGATATTTCCACCTCCTGTTGGTGGCCTCCCTCATCCAGATAGATGCTTTGTTTGTGTCTTTACTTTGTCTTTGTCTCTTAAGATTTAACAAATATTCTCTTTAAACTATATTTAAAACGGGGTCTCCTTTTTACTCTAAAACATCTTGACTGCGTGTGCTTCCTTAATCATTTCTGCCCACCAGAAACTAGCTTGTGCTCTGTTTTATACAGCAAGAGGGACTCCAATCTCAAATAAAATTTAAGGAGAACATTTATTAATGATCAGAAATAATGCGGAGGAGGATTTAATCTATGGGGATACCCTTTAAATGGACTTTAGGCATGTACTGCCTTCCACAGCCCTTTACTAACTGGGGTGCTAAAACTTTAATCTCTAATACAGCTCCTGGGTTTTGTCTCTGCTGATGCTGTACCTTTCCACTTGCAGTGTGAAGAGCACCTCAGCTCAGAGATTGGTTCTGTTAATGGCTCATCCTCTTTATCACTATGCTGTTCCACCCGTGCCATCATCCCCTTATCTTCCCTCGTGACTCATAGAGCATTGCTGGCCCAAATTTAATGTCCACCCTTTTTATTAATAGGGAACTTTTGTTTCCTTTATCATCCTTTTGATGTGCAGAATTCAGCAAATATTTTATTTATTTTCAGGTCCTTTTTTGTATTAATCTGGAGAAAGAATAGCTTTTCTTCAACTGTAAAGAGTTTCAGTTTTGAAAATCCAGAGGGAAGTTCTACACTGCCCTATAAGGTCACTATGAGTCAGAATTGACTCGATGGCAGTGTGTTTTGGTTTTGTGCATTAATATTATCTTTTAGTGACACATGCCTTCAAGGTAAGCACTTTTTTGGTTGTTTTGATTTATTTTCACAGTGACATGTATTTAAAGCTTTCACTTATCAGTTATCCTAGTGGATACAGACAATGTTTCATAGAACCCAATTCTAATTATGTAAACTCATTTAATCCTTTTGATTGATTTCATTTGTTTCTTCTTCAATTTGTTTGCTTTGACTGTGTAGGAACTGTGTCCTACTAAGGTTAGCTCCTCATTGTAAAAAAATTGGGTCACAATTATTCCTAATACAAGGTAACATTCAGATATATAATTCTTATATATAGTAAGATGTCATCTTATTTAAGATTAAGTTACCATTTTCTATCTCCCACTGCATGGGAATACTTAATTGCTCTAAACTTTTATCCAAGTATTCTTGATAAAAGACTTGTTTTATTCATTGCTTTATTGTTCTCAGGTGCACTTTGGTGCACTCTGTGATGCCATAGGACCTTAAACTCTTCCTTGTGGTTTCTAGGCTATAATTAATGTGACCAGATTGCCACATCGTGGGATACAACTGCTTACATTTCGTGGAGCTGCCATATATTTACTGTAGCAGTAGGACTTCTTCACTAAGTAATTTAGATATGCAAATTCTCAGTAGGCTTACATGTTTTTCACTATGGGCACAGTGATTCTTAATGAAAATTGTTTTTGTGTTTCTGATTTAGCCATGTTTTCAGCATAAAACCAATGTGTCCATAGACATAAACATGCTTTCATCATGTTTAGTTTTCCCTTTTGTTAGGTGCCAAGTCATGTTAATTCCATCTCATGGCAACCTCATGTGTTATAGAACAGAACAGCTCCATAGCGTTTCTGGAGTATAAGTTGTGGAAACAGATCTCCAGTCCTGTCTTCACAGTAATGCAGGCTGAATTTAACCCGTCAACCCTCATTGGAACTGTCTAGTTCAAGCTGTTTGACCACCTACAAACCTTCATTGTCCTTAACCCCAAAAAGCAAACTCACTGCCACAACGTCAATTCTCACTCATAGTGTTCCTATGTAGGTGTCTGAGATTCAAAATCTACACAGGAACCACCAGCTCGCTTTTCTTGTACAGAACTGCTGGTGGAGTTGAACTGACAGCCTTGAGGGTAGCAAATGAAACCAGCATTCTCCCCCACCCCTAGAAATGAAACCGGCCAAACAGATGCCATCAAACCCACACCAACTCCTGCAAACTCCATGTGTGTCAGAGCACAGGGATGTTGCAGAGGGGTTTCAGTGGCTGGTTTCTCAAAGTGCATCACCCAGGCTTTCTTCCCTGGAGACTCTGAGGAGACACAATCTTCCAATCTCTCCATGAACACCTATCCGTGTTAACCATTATAGTGCGGAAGCATATCAAAAACTAAGCCAGGCACACATGCATGCATGTACACACATACCAGAACCTATGGAACCTGGCATTCTTTCAAAGAAAGAAAACTCAAAACTGTACAATGAGGTTAAATTTTTATCTATAACATGAGAAACCACCTTTTGGAATATGCAAAATTTGCAGGACCCAGAAAAATTAAACCATTTTGTTATTTTTCAGCTCTCACAAGTTTCTATATGAATTGTACAGAAACACTGTAGCCTAACTGGTCTCTTTACCATAGCTAGAGAATAAATTAATACCAATTTTAATAGATCTTCAAGAAAGATACTCTATGTAAATTTCTTAATATTCTTTCTGAGTTTTTATGGAAGATGAACAGGTTTCTTAAAGATTTTTAAGATGTATAATTGAGGAATTATAAAAGATTTATTGCATTATTCTGTTTAACATAATGATACTACACTGTTTAGCATTATCTATTAGGGACAGATATGCAGAGGCTTCAAAATGATCATGTATAAATTCCATTCATCTTTATTCCATTTTTCCATGATCTTTTTGAAACCCACTTGAGCATTCATGGCATGAAAGATTAGCTACCAATGAGCTCCTTGTATTTAAATTAGATGATAATTTGATAAATAGCAAGCATTTGGCCCACCATTTGATTTTGTATGGTGACCATTGTAGTTTCAGAGTAAATCTATACTCTGTATGATTTTTGTAACGTATTTTTCGAGTTTTTCCTTGTCTGGGAAGACTTTTACTTCTCAATCGATAATTTGACTGGGTAGAGTATTCTTGGATTTGCGTTGTTTTCCTTCAACTTTTGGAATATGTTACTCCACTCTCTCCTTTTTTTCATAGTTTCTGCTGATAGGTCTGAACATATCCTTATGTGGTGACTTTATATGTGATTGCTTTTTTTGCCCTAGCTGCTCTCATGATTTTCTCCTTTTCCTCAAAGTTGGATAGTTTAACTATTATGTGCCTTAGTGATTTCTTCTTGGGGTCCCGTCGTGCTGGTGTTCTTTCAGCCTCCTGGATGGTTGCTTGGTTTTCAATCATTAGGCTGGGGAAGTTTTCCTCCAGGAATTCTCTCGCTACTGTTGCAGATGACTTCTTTGTTGTGTCTTCCTACGGTAGGCCAATAATTCTAATGTTGTACCTCTTCATAGCATCAGACATAGCTCTTAGGTTTTCTTCGGCTTCTCTGATGCTCTTATTAGATTTTTGTTCACGTTTATTAAAGTCTGCTTGGTTGTCCTCCAAGACACTGATGCGGTTTTCTGATTCCTCCAGTCGATTCTCAAGGAACATGATTTTGCTATTGTTTTTCGTTATTTCCTCCCTAAGCTCCTGTATTTCCCTTTGGTGTACGGCTTTTATCTCCTCTATCGTTTCATCCTTTTTCTGAATTGTTTCCTTCATATCCTGCATGACTCCAAGCAGCATTCTGAGAGTTTCTTTGTATGGCTTCTCAATGTCTGCTTCTTCTATGTATGTTGCTATGTTCAGCACATCTACTGCCTTTGTCTTTTGTTTCTCCTGTTTTTTTGTTGAGGTCGTTGGGGCTGATGGTTGTTTGCATTGAATTGTTTTTGAGGGACCAGGTGCCATTTTCTAGTCTCTCTCTGGAAGACTTATAGGAATGCTTCTTTGAACTGCCTACAGCTGATTTTGCTAGGTTATTAACCTACCACTTTATCTTCCTGTGGCTTCCCTATCAGGGGAGTGCCCCAGATGGCAGGTCGGCTGCCTGCCCCAGTGTTGCAGGGACTGGGCTGAAGTTCCTGCTATTGGTTTGAATATTGATAAGTGTTGGCTGAGCTGCCTTATGTCCCCAGGTACACAGGCAGGAATTCCCTGGTGAGGAGTCAGAGGAGTATCCCCTGGAGAGCAAGCAGGCCTTTTCCCTAGCCTTGGGCTATCTATGCAGGGTGGAGCTCACCTAGCTGGGTGTGGCCCAGGCGCAAATGCCCCAGGGCAATGGGAGTGTCCCGTAAGTCTGCAATGGAGTGTGAGAGAGCAGTTCAGGAACAAGAGGGGGAGCAAAATTAAACAGTGAGACCGGACTGTGCCGGGGTACAGGGAAGCGAGGGAAGGAAAAGCAACTATGCAGCTGAGTCCCACTCCCTGCCTGTGGACCTGCAAGGGACCACTCCCTGCCCCAAGCCCCAGTGGCAGTCCATAGCTGAGCCCCAAGAAGAGTCACAAGAAAGCTGCTGAGCAGCCCCCAGAGAAGTGGGGGTGCAAAGAGCAGAGATGTTAACTGGCACTGCAGTGTAGCTGAAGCTTGATCCCTGCCTATGGAGCTGTGGGGGTTTGGGTTCAGTCCCTGCTCAGCCCATGTGGCGCTGCAAGCTGTGGCTGTGCCCTGAAAAAGCCCCGGAGCAGCCCTCCAAGCCTGCGTGGGAATATAGTGCAGAGATGCAAACAGAATCAACAATGCAGCTGAACACCAATCCCTGCCGGTGGAGCCTCAAGGGCCCTGTCCCTGCCCTGAGGCAGGCAGGGGAAAACTGTGGATGTGCGGAGGCCAAGCCCTGCTACAGGCTCCAAATGGTCCCGGCTTGGGCAGACACAGCGGCTAGGCTAGGGTCGAGCCCCATCCGGCTTCCACTATAGTAAGCCAAAAGCCCCCAGCCCCTCAAAACCCCGTGGATCTGAGCCTACTTATCTTTATGTTGTGCCTCCTGCGATCCAGTGGCGTTGAATTTCCCTCTGAGGAACTCTCCTGGGCTGGATTCTGCGGAGTCCCTCTGGTATGTGTTACTCCGTCACCATCTTCCCGGAAGTCTCTGTATGATTTTTAATGGATAACTCCCGAAGGTATTTTCTCCTGGAACAAATTATTTTGGTCGCTCTTAGGTAATCCCATCACATTCTTCAAATCACAGTTTTCAATGAATTCAATTAATTAGATTATTAAGGGCATAGGGTGAAACCACCACTAAACAAAATGGTCCCATAGGCAGGGACATAGAATGATTTCACAGTAGAAATCAACTGAGAGCGTACCTACCTATGTGTACCTACCCCCTGTTTTGAGGACTGATGTTTGGTCTGGGTCCTAACTAGATTAATTAATTAGAGACATTGAAAAGAATACCTTTCTTATTGTTAGCTGCAATCTAGTTTTCTCCAGTTTATAAGAACATGATGTACCCATGGGGATGTAGTGGGTTATGTGTTGGATTGCTAACCACACATTCAGCAATTCAAAACCATTAACTGGTGATGTTTTCTAGTCCCTTAAAGAGTTGCCGTTTCAGAAACACACAGGGCCTTTTGTACTCTGCCCTGTAGAGACTTTATAAGTCAGAATTGACCCAATGAGAGTTCATTTTTTTTAATGGACAACCAAACGAAACCATGACCTGTGACCTCTGTATTCTGAGTTTAATTGGTCACCTTTTTTCTTGGGGATTGGAATGGTGACTTTGGGCTCTTCACATATTGGTCATAAACCTGAGAGTCCTCATTTGCATTTCTTCTAACTATTGCCTCTTTTGTTTTACTTTTTTGCTAGTGTTTCTTTATGATCCATTTATTTTGCCAGTGTGGGAATTTCCATGCATACTTATTGCTAATGAGCTTTTCATTTCATATATAGAATATTCATATAAAACATGTATAAACCACTTTATTTTGCCACCTTCCATGAATCAGATGCAAATGCCTTAAAAGTTTACTGAAAATGTGCTTGTGGTTCCTGGTTTTGCCTGTCTGCCTACCTTAGTTCTGTACATTTAGGTAAAGTCTGAGAGAGCAGACAGTTCCACATACATAATTAGCAATGTGAGTTTCTTGATGGGTTAGATTTGGGTTCTGTGTAGGGTTGTAGAGTGCTAGAGTCAGAGTCTGTATTTGAGATTGGAATCTAGGCCCTGGGATTAATGCTCCCGGTTCAAGAACAAGAGTCAATGGATAGAACTAGAATTTCAGTGTCATGAGTGGAGAGTCAGATGTTGGTGGATGGATTAAAGGGCTCTATGTTTAGAATGTGTCGTGCCTACCAGCTTATGTTTGGCGTTACTTAGGGGCTTATGTGTTATGGCATAAAGATAGAGAGTTATGGTTTAAACAGTATAGTTTTGGAAGGTGGTTTCTGATATTGAGACATTGTGTCATAAAGTTAAGATTAAGGTTGGAGAATATATTCAAAGTTGTGTTCCTGACTCAAACAATTGGGATAATTGAATTAGGTTAGTTTGAGCGTGTATGGCAGGGGTCTTCAAACTTTTTATGCAGGGGGCCAGTTCACTGTCCCTCAGGCGGTTGGAGGTCCAGACTATAGTTTTTTTTTAAAGAAACTATGAACAAATTTATATGCACACTGGACAGGTCTGCTGCTAAGCAGGACTGGCAGCAGCAACAAAAACTACTGGTGGGCCTGATAAATATCCTCGGCAGGCCGCATGTGGCCCACGGGCCTGGTTTGAGGATTCCTGGTGTATGGTGTTAGGATTTCTTAAGGAAATCCTATATTTTTTCCACTTAGCTGTGGCTATCAGGGAATGCTCAGGATGCTAATAGACATCGTGGATGTAAAGAGCTTTTCAGGTGGTTAGGGGTTCAATGTTTTAGGATATTATCAGTGTGCTGTAAGGATGCTCAGCGTCTTAAGGTGTAAGGGTTAATGGTTTGGGAGTTGTTGATTAACAATTAATAGTTATTGGGTTAACTTTCAAAAGTTATTTTTGCGTGTTGAAATGTAGCCTACAACGTTTATATATTTATTAGCTATTTATGGCATATTTTGCATATTTTATGGATATGAACATTAATTTATGATTAGAGGCAATTTTATTTCATTTGGGAAGCCTCTTTTCTTTTTAAAAAAAAATCATATTTTGATTGCTCTAGTTAGAACATAGTCAATTTTTAATATCAGCAGTGAAAGTGCACATTTATGTTTGTCCTTTTTCTGAGGTGTGGTGATGTTTTTCTCTTTCCTCTAAGTATGACATTTTCATTTTTTTAAAATAGGAATGTGTATTATCATATTCACATATTGAACTATATTGTTTCATGTTAGATTTTCAGAGGTGTTTTTTTTAACATGAAAAGCCTCTGACTTTGTTTAGTATGTTTCATGTGTCTATTTAGATAGTTAATCCTTTTTTGCATTAATTGCTATATTACAGAGCTTATTTTCTTATGTTAAATCAACTCTGGGGGAGATTCCAATTAGTCATGGTATATAATTATTTCAGTGTGTTGTCTGACTCAGTTCCCAATATTTTCAAGCACTTTTTCATGTAGATCCATTATAAATATTGGTCTACAGTTTTCTTGAAGTATCATCATCTAGCCTTGTTAACAGTTTATTACTGGTCTCATAGAAAATGCTAGTAAGTGACAAAAAAAAGAAAAGAAGAAAAAAGAGGGCCTGATGCAGGGGGCTTGAGTGGAGAGCAAATGCTTTGAGAATGATTGGGGCAGGGAATGTATGGATGTGCTTTATACAATTGATGTATGTATATGTATGGATTGTGATAAGAGTTGTATGAGTCCCTAATAAAATGTAAAAAAAGAAAAGAGGAGAAAAAAATGATTAGGGCAAAGAATGTACAGATGTGCTTTATACAATTGATGTATGTATATGTATGAACTTATGAACTGTGATAAGAGTTGTATGAGCCCCTAATAAATTGTTTAAAAAAAGAGGAAAAAAAAGAAGAGGTGAAGGAAAAAAAAAACATGGGTGGTGCTGTCAGCCATCCAAACAGATGAGTTTGAAAAATGTTTGCAAAAATGTAATCACAGGTTTAACAACTCTATTAAGTGTAATGGAGAGTTCTTTGAAGGTGATAAGATTGTTTTGTAAAAATATATATATAGATTTTAAAAAAAGAAAATGTTAGTAAGTGTACTCTCACAACTATTGTTATGTTTTCACCCAATAACTTGAACTTAAGGGAAAAAGTGTTTATTCATACTGTGTGAATCCTCTGGTCTTTAATCTACTTTAGATTTAGCCTTGAAGTTTCTCATGGAATTTAATTGTGATTCAGTTGATTCTGGACCCTCTGAGCTTCTTGAAACCCACTCACCTCATAGATCACTTGTTCTGGAGGGATCCTCAGGTCTTGCAACTGACCTCCCAGTGTAGAGCAGTGTTTCTCAAAATTCCTAATACTATGACACTTTAATACAGTTCCTCATGTTGTGGTGACTCCCCAACCATAAAATTATTTTTGTTGCTACTTCATAACAGTAATTTTGCTACTGTTATGAATCCTAATGTAAATATCTCATATGCAGTATATATTTCTATTGTTACAAATTGAGGATAAATAAAGCATAGTGATTAATAACAAAAACAACATATAATTATATATTGTGAAATATTTCTTTCTAATTATAAATAAATGAAAATTTGTCTTGAAGCCTGGTGTAGCATGGGTAACAGTCTTCACGTCAGGGACTCATGTGGGTGTATCTGCATGTTGGCAGACCTACCTGGAGATGGATAAGGTCTCAGTTCCTACGACCATCAAAAATATGTGTTTTCCGATGGTCTCAGGCGTCCCCTGTGAAAGGGTCATTCAACCCCCAAAGGGGTTGTGACCAACAGGTTGAGAACTACTTGCATAGAGGGATAAATGATTTACAGTACCCTTGATGGACAAATAGCCACTCACACCAGAGTGACTGTGTGCTACCCTCACACTTGAGCCCAAGATGAGAAATACTCTGCCATAAGACATGCTGCGTGGATCATAGAGAATTTCCTTCAGTTCACCTCCAGGAGAATGGTGTACATCAATGAGGGACAGGAATTCCTCAGTG
Source organism: Tenrec ecaudatus (assembly GCF_050624435.1). Classification (NCBI taxonomy): domain Eukaryota; kingdom Metazoa; phylum Chordata; class Mammalia; order Afrosoricida; family Tenrecidae; genus Tenrec; species Tenrec ecaudatus. Next base: position 156,748 of record NW_027459321.1, on the reverse strand, counting down.
ATTTTATCATCACCTTGTTTATTTTTTTATAGCAAAGGCAAGCCATTCTTTCTTTTTAATAAGAGAGTTTATGTTGCAGAAAACTTCACATGAAAGGTTTGGCATCTGTTATCATGGAAATAACTTTTATAAATATAACTATCACACAAGTATTTTGCACCTCTCTTGTGTATTGATTAGTGGTTTCTGAGGTTGTCAATGTTAGGTGCCATTGAGTTGATTCCACATTGTAGGGACCCAATACACAACAGAAACACTGCGTTCTCCTTTAACAGACTCGCAATTTAGGTTGAACCCATTACTGCCGTCACTGTCAATCCATTTTGTTGAGGGATTCCTATTTTTCACTTCCCCCCTACTTTACCGGACATATTGTCCTTCTCAAGGGACTCCTCCCTTCTGACAACATTGTCCAAAGTATGTAATATGGCCTCCCTACTCTCTCCTCTAACTAACATTCTGAGCTCATTTATTCGAAGACAGACTTATTTGTGCTTTTGGAGAACAATGTTATTTCACTATTCTTGGCCATCACTACAATTCAGTCAAATCTGTTCTTCTTCAGTCTTCCTTATTCAGTGATCAACTTCCACATGTGAGGCCATTCATAATACGGTAGTTTGGGTGAGGGGAACCTACTCTTTAAAGTAAGATCCCTGCTCTTCAACAATCTAAACAGCCAAATAAGGTTTATTCATCCAATACAATGTATCTATTGATCTCTTGACTGGTGATAGAATGACTATCACCATTCTGTTGTTTTGTATTTTTTACATAGGCTAACAGTTTTCTGGAAGGAGTTAGAACTTAGTCAAGCTTAGATTAAGAATGTTGCTCACGGAGGGGTCTGGAAGGCAACTGTTCTCTGCAACCGACCAAAATAAGATCCCTGAGTTGAAACCTGTTCTTAAGACTTGGTGGTATGGTGAGCCTTATATTTAAGGTATGCTTGATGACGGGGCATTAAACAAATTGTGTTTTTCTCTAGTAGCCTGACTTGCTGATTAATTTCAGAGGAGCACTAGTCTACACCCTTTATCCTATAACTGCAACCTCACACATCCCTGCCTTCAGAGACATCCTGGGGATTGCAAAAGGGCAGTGCCAATGATGTCCAACTACCCATTCAGGCTACTGCCTCCCTATTTTATCACAGCATAGCCTCTTCCCAGCACTTTCATTTTGTTTTCTTGCCAAACTATGTTCCTGGAGGAACATGTTTTACATGATTAAGCCTAGGCACTCAGTTTTCCCCTTCTCCCTTGCAGACCAAGACTATGGATTGGCTATGCTTGAACCCAAACCAATAACCACTCTCCTACAGTTTGTGTTGTTTGCCATCTGTCAGCATTACCTAGAAAGCTTGGGGTCCAGAATCTAGGCACAAACATGTTGATAAGTCATCTCTTTCCTGGATGCATCTTGTATTTTTAAGCTTCTGCCATCACCTTGGCCCATGGCATCACCCATCTACCTACCCATTACCATTCCTTTACTGTAGGCTGCAGTCTTTCACAAAGGCTTTAAAAATGGACAACCATAAACCCAAGAGCTTAAGAGAGGAGCAAATAAGGTTTCTCCTGGCTTGTTTTCTTGTTCAGGCTATCTCTGTCTTGGCCAAGGTACATCTCAGATTTCCTATTGGTCTTCCTCTGTCTCATTGTCCACCTCTATAGCATGTTTCTGTAGTTATCACACTCTACTGTTCATAAATGGGCTACCTAACCATAGGCATTTCTTCACATACAGTAGATATTCTAAAGAATACCCAGAAGACAAGTGGATTGGAGCAGGTTAAACTTGATGAAAAGCTCAGCATCGTTGGAACTGAAGTGCAACCAGAGAATTTCTTAGAAGCAAGGATGGTGATACTTCACTTTACACACATTGGTCATGCTATGAGGAGAGAGCAGTACCTGGAAAAGACACCATGCTTAGTAAAGTTGACAGTCAGTGAAAAAGAGGAAGCTCCTCGGTGGCATGAATTGATACAACAGATGTAGCAGTGAGATCAAGCATAACCAGTGTGATGATGGCACAGCATCAGACTGTGTCCTGTTCTGTTGGACACAGGGTTGGTATAAACTGGAACACACTCAAAGAGAACTAAATAAGTAAAAATATGTAGAAACATAAAACAGTACTCCTCACAGGACCTAGTAGAATAACTGTTCTGGGAGGACACGGTAGGGGCAGGCGGAGATGAATATGTAATGTCATATTGAATAAACACAGCAAGAGGAAGTGTGTCCCAAGTTACCAATCAAACTCCTGCTGGAAAACAAAGGCAGGGGGCTATATACAAATGAGATGGGGGAACTCTACTTGGAACAAGCATGTAGTGAGCCAGAAGACTCTCCAAGGCCAGCTCCTGAAGGAAAAGCACAGTGGAGGAGGGGAGTTTAGAGTTTTAGGCACGGACACGACGAAGGAAATGTAGGCAATAACAGATATGCATCAATTTCACAGCAACAGTCCTGAGTGTGCATCAGGGTGGGGTTGTGACTTTTGACAAGAAATGAGTTTTTCATAATTCTTCCTTCTAAATGTCTTCTGGTTTGATGTGGCGATGTCTTTCTAGCACATTCTGGATCCTTGACCAAAGTCCTTCTGTTCCATGGTGACCTGAAGTTGGGAATGTCCTTTCTCTGCATGTTTGCCCAGCATATTTAGACATAACTGATAGTAGGTTGATGGAATGGTATACTTTTCTAGAAAGAAATGCATCCAAAGAGTATCAGGAAGGAAAATACAGAATAATTGTTGGCACTACATGAGGTATATGTATTTCATCATCGTGTATCAATACGTCATATCCCAGGGGAGGTTTCTTGGGTAAGTGTGAAATTTACAGGGTTAAGCTGGTTGGGCAGTGGTCTCACACAGAATGGCCAATGACTTTATTGTTCTTATTCTGAAATCTGATTCCTCTTGGCTAATTTATTGGTAGTAAATACATCCTTGTCACCAAAGATTAGCTACTAGATTAATAAAAATAAAATTTCCTTAAGATGGCAACTCTATTTCCGTGTATTGTTGCTTCTATATTACTCTCTCTCCCTCCCTTCCTTCATCCTTCTCCCCTCCTCTTTCTTTCTTTCCTTCAGGATGTAGCAGCGATTGATAGACAGCCATGAGAAAAAATGTTCATACCATTTCATCTTCCATCATTCCTGTCAAAGAGCATACTGGGGTTTCTGTTAAAAATTAAAGAGCTTATTTGAGTAACAAAACAATCCAGGGGTTGGCAGTAGTACCTCCAAGGATTCACAAAGTACTGACATGAAAATAAATTTTCAGAGAGTATAAATACAGAGGATCCAGGAACTCACAAGAACATTCTGATTGCTTAGCTATTTATAAAATTTGAGTAATTGCACAATTATATACATATAATATATAATTATATATATATGTATGTATATATATTATATATATATAATGGATATCGTTCCTGGTAGTGTGTTGTGAGAGGAAAGAAATACTTTTCTTAAAGACTTCTTGAACTATGATTAGTTTCAAAGGTCTGTTAAAAAAACACACTAAATATCATCAACAACAAAAACTGAAGTCAGGTCTTTTTCTTTGGCAGAAAGCCTCTCCTTACACCGAACATGTAGTTCTTTTGAACTCCTTTACAGAATTCAAAAGAAAGCAATAATGATAGGTAGATCAATTAAACACAATCAAATGTGGGACTACAGGAGCAGGGAAAGGAAAGGGGCCTGATTGGGAGAGGCACAAGACTGACAATTGGAAAAGCTTACAAAATTGGGTCAGAACCCTCTGATGTCCAGTACATTCTTAAATGAAAGATTGTCTCACCCTGTTTTGGCCAGGGGACTCTCAGCAACCTCGCTCCATCTGACACTCCTTACATTGCTTTACATTGCAAGTCAGAGATCAGAAATAACTCAGTAGAGGCTGAGTGTATGTGAAGATAGAATCTGAGTTTAGCTGAGTATTTATTTTAAATACTTTCATTGGGGGCTCTTACATCACTTATTACAATCCATACATTCATCCATTGTGTCAAGAACCTTTGCATATATGCTGCCATCATCATTTTCAAAGCATTGTCTTCCCCCTTGAGCCCCTGATATCAGCTCCCCATTTCTTCCTCCTCCCTCCCCTGTACATCCTCCCTCACAAACCCTTGATAAATTATGGATTTTTATTTTCATATCTTACATTATCCTCCATCTCCCCTCACCCACTTTTCCATTGTTTATACTCCTCATAGAGGTTTCTAGATTGATCCTTGTGATCAATTCCCCCTTTCTCCTCCCCTAATCCTCCCAGTATCTCTAATCTCATTTTTGGCCCTGAGGGGTTTATCTATCCTGGATTCCATGTGTTTTTCCAGGCTCTTATCTGGAGCCAGGTGCATGCTCTGATCTAATCCAATTTCTAAGGTAGTACTGAGGTCATGATAGTGGGGTGAAAGAAACACCAAAGAGCTAGAGGAAAGTTGTGTGCTTCATCGGTGCTATACTGCATCCTGACTAGCTCATCTCTTCCCTGTGACCCCTATGTGAGGGGATGTCCAATTGTCTACAGATGGGCATTGGGTCTCCACTCCATGCCCCCCACCCCCATTCTCATTGGGTATAATTTTGTTCTGGGTCTTAGCTGAGTGTTAACTTCACTGAAAGCCCCATTTGAGGCTTTTTTTTTTCTGACCTAGAATGTTGAAAGTATCATGAACTAGAGAGAGAGGATCTTGAAGAATCAATCTACTGTTGTTTTGGTAGAAATATAAATTAGTTAGGAGAATGTTATACTTTGTTCACCTGTAACTTAGCAAGAAATGCTCCATAACTCCAACCCCAAGTTAACCCCCTCCACCTTGTCTCACTGATTCTCCCATGACTGTGTGCAGGAGCAAGTTATCATGGGTACTAGCTAAGCCAAAGACTTATCTCAGTGCATAAAGTTCTCTCTCTCCTTGGCATTAACTGGCGCCTATATACCCGGCCTTTCTCACTGATATTTAGGGCTTTAGAAATGGAAGCTCTGAAAAAAGAGCTTACTTAAAACAAAATTATTTTCATAGTTTGTAGCTTTCATTCCAAGATTTATGTCTGTCTTAAAAAACTGTTTCACTCAGTCTATGTGTATGTTAGGCCAGGGTGACTAGAGAAATAAACCTAGTGAACTCATATATGTTTAAGAAAGGAAGTGGTGTTAACAAACCCAGGGACAAGGGAACAACAAGGAATCCAAAATCAGTGGCAAGGAGGATTTAAGATGCTTGGTAGGGATTGATCAATGACAATGTAACTGAGAGGAATTACTAAAACCAAAATGGAGGCTGAGCATGATAGTGGGGCAAGAGGAAAGTAAAAGGAAATAGAGGACAGAGCTAGGAGGCAAAGGATAATTATAGAGATCTCAATGCAGGCATGCATATATGTATATATATATTTATATGCGATGATGGGGAAATAAATCTATGTGCATATATTTATTAGTTTCATATTAAGGTAGCCAATTGACATTGGACCTCCACTCAAGTACTCCCTCAATGCAAGAATACTTTGTTCTATTAAACTAGCAATCCATGATGCTCACCTTCCAACACTATCACTGAAGACAAATGGGTGCTTAATTAAATGTGGTGAAGAAAGCTGATGGTGCCCAGTTATCAAAAGATATAGTGTGTGATGTCTTAAAGGCTTGAAAGTAAACAAGCAGCCATCTAGCTGAGAAGCAACAAAGCCCACATGGAAGAAGCCCACCAGACTGTGCGATCACGAGGTGTCAAAGGGATCAGGGACTAGGCATCAAAGAACAAAAATTCATATCATTGTGAATGAGGCGGAGTGCAGATTTGGGAGCCAAAGCCCATCTGTAGGCAACTGGACATCCCCCTACAGAAGGGTCTTGGGGAGGAGAAGAGTGCAGGGTGCAATGTAGCAAAGATGGAACATACAATTTTCCTCTAGTTCTTAAATGATTCCTCCCCCCACCTCTAGTTCTTAAATGCTTCCTCCCCCCATCTTATCATGATCCCAATTCTACCTTACAAATCCAGCTGTACACTGGTACAGACAGGAACTGGAAACACGTGGGATCCAGGTCAGATGATCCCTTCAGGGACAATGGGAGAGAGGGGTGATACTGGGAGTGTTGAGGGATGGTGGAAATTTAAAGGGGAACCGATTACAAGGATCTATATATAACCTCCTCCCTAGGGGATGAGCAACAGAAAAGTGGGTGAAGAGAGATGTCAGACATTGTGAGATATGACAAAATAGTAATAATTTACAAGGGTTCATGAGTGAGGCAGGAGTGGGAGGGAGGGGAAAATGAGGAGATGATGCTAAGGGCTCAAGTAGAAAGCAAATGTTTTGAGAATGATGTTGGCAACAAATGTACAAATGTGCTTGACACAATGGATGGATGGATAGATTGTGATAATGTTGTATGAGCCCCCCCCCCAAATGATTTTTAAAATAAAGATAGGTAGTGTTTTTCTAGAAATATGTCCACTTATTCTAAATTTTCAAATTCACTGTTGTGATCTTCATAGTTTTGGTTCTGTTGTGATATTGGATTTTTTGTTTCTTATTCTTTATATTTGCTTTTCCTATTACTTTTACTTTAATTAGTTTACCAGTAGTTTGTCAAAATTTGTTAATATTTTTAAAGAATTAACTTGTCTTATGGATTATTTCCCTGTTCCTTTTCATTTATTTCTGCTCCATTCTTTAATATTTATTGCCTTCTTATGACTGATATTTTACATAGCTCTTTTTGTTCTAATTGTTGAAGGTGTTGTGTTACCATACTGACTTTGCTCTCTTTTTTGATATCTTCATACATTGTTCACAACAAGTGTTCTTAGTACTGCTTCTGCTGTGTACCAAAGCTTGTGGTATGCTTATTTTCATTTTTGTAAGGAATTTAAAACCTTAATCCCTTAATCCTACCATTTCCAAGCAATTTAATGCACACAATTTCTCATTTTCCATGTTACCTTTTTATTCTTTTATCTTCCTATAGTTTATATCTAATTTCATAATGTTGTGAAGTAAAAATTTTTATTTATAATATCACAAATTAAAAATTATTAAGCCTTCATTGTAGCCTAACATGTGGACTATTCTGAAGAATGGTACATATGAACATGAGAAGAAGATACATTGAGGTTTTCCCGGATAGCATGCACCCTATATGTCTAAGAGGTCAGTAATTATAGTATTTAGTTCTTCTGTTACTGTATTGATTTATTATCTAGTTGATCTTTTGAGTTGTTCTGTAAAACCCAGTGAGGTGTATTTAACTCTATTCCTGTAAAATTATGTATTTCTCTCTTTAAGTCTATAAGAGTTTGATTAATATATCTTGAGGGTCTGCCATTGAATGCATATATATTCATTAATATTTTTTTCTTCTTGCTCTTTTGTTCCTTTTATCATATGATGCCCTTATGGGTCTCCCATTAAAGATTTGGTCTTGAAGTATATTTCACTATTAATTTGTATAGCCAGTAACAGACTTCAAAATTGTCATTGGTTAATATTGCTATCCTTGTTTTTTATTGCCATTTTCTTGATGTATTTTCTTCGACCTTTGATTTTTAGATTCTATTTCTCTTTATGTCTCAATCGTGTTTGTTTTAAGCATAGATTTATGGATCAAGTTTCCTTACCCATTGTGCTTCTCACTGCCTCTTGAGAGGTACATTGTATCCATTAACATTCCATTTCATTATTGATGTGTATGCATTTATTGCTGTCATTATGCATTGGGTTGTCTTTATGGTTCCCCCGCCCCTTTGTGGAATTATTGTGTTTTTTCCTCAATTTTCTTGCCCTGAGTTCATTTTCTTATGTTTTCTCTTAATTTTTGTCTTTTTTTGGTTATTATTTTGTAAGGCTTCATGCTTTGCTCTTGCTGTTTTTCTTTTGGATTAGCTTTATTTTTTCTTCTTCATTCTTTCCATTTTACTTGAGAATCTTGTTAATAATTATATGATTCCAAACAATAATATTGCATAGAAAATCTTTTCTGGATCATTCTAAGGGAAATTTTTTGAATAAATATCTATTTTTGAGTATTCATTAGGATGAAAACTTTCAAGATACATCAGAGGGTGTGAAGAAAATTTCCACTCAGCATGAGAATATTTTCTTTTTGCATTAACTATTTCTAACTTTGACAACAAATGGCCTAGTTAGTATCCTGGAGTGAAAACAGATCTCATCAATACCTATTATTCTGAAGTCTGCCTTTGGATCAATGGTGACAGACAGACAAAGCCCATTCCAATGAAGAGAAGGCAGATTCCAATGCAGGAAGTTTCCCAAGAGCCACTGTGCACGGTGTCCCTAGAGAGGTACTGACAAGTTGGGGAAACCACAGCTTCTGAGAGGAAAGCATCACTGACTACATTCCCTGGCATCTGCTGAAAACATGGCCTAAAGAACATTTTGAGAAATCAGTTTGCAATTTGCTCCTCTTGCGACACATTTATTATCCTTTGGAATCAAAGATGTCTTCCAATGAGTGCTTCCTTCGTTGTGACTCCAATGAATGATCTTTCGAATGACTCAACCCAACAGACAGGTCATTCAGTTCACCTGTTCCCAGTGGCAGGGGTCTCTCTGTGCCTGGAACCTTTGTTTCTGCATACAGGGAGACAATGGGTAGCAAGCATCACTAAGGACGTGTCAGAAATTTAGCCCCAGAAGTCACCACCATTGTTTTCTCAGACATAGAGATCATTAGTCATTCACTGCCAACAGTGCACAGAGAACAATGCAGAAGGAAATCTTCATAGACCTGACCCTGGACTGTAGGAGGTCACTGAGTTCAGTACATTTGAAATCATTCATTGCACGCATGAATCTGGACATGCCTGTATTTTATTGTCAATAGGTTTTGAGTAACAGATAGGGTGAGAATTATCATGATAACCTATTTTTCAAGAAGGAAACTGGGTTCTATAGGATGAAAATGAACTCTTAGAGTCACTTTACTATTTGTATTGCACACAGAGAATGCTAATTTCTCCTTCAGGTCGGCAGTGAGGAAAAAATTTAGAGAGTAAGAAAAAGAAAAAAATGTCCGTCGACATGCTGAGAGATGAAAGACGGAAGGAACCCTGATTCCAAAAGGAAATGCTCCATCATCTATCTGTGCCTGTCTAGGGCTGGATGTGCGCACTCAGTGAGTTCTGCGCGCCCCCTGCTGCCCAGTGTCTTCCCTGCAGGGGAGGTTTGTGTCTGGGCTCACACTGACTTCCCCTCACTGTGTTTCCCTTGCACAGTAATACATGGCCGAATCCTCAGCAGTCACGGAGCTCAGCTGCAGGGAGAACTGATTATTCGATGTGTCTCTAGTGATGGAGAGTCTGCTTTGGAATGATGGGTTATAATTTGTACCGCCACTAGAGCATATCCATGCCATCCACTGCAGCCCTTTCCCTGAGGGCTGGCGGATCCAGTGCCAGCAGTAACCACTGCTTGTGATGGAGAAGCCAGAGACAGTGCAGATGAGGGACAGCTTCTGGGAGGGCTTCACCAGTCCTGGACCCGACTCCTGAAGCTGCACCTGGGACAGGACACCTGCAAACAAAAACAGATGGTCCCCATTATTCACTTGAGTTCACAACCATCCCCACAGACCCCGGTCAGATATCTGAATCTCCCACCTTGGGGAACTGTCAGGAGGCACAGGAGAACACACAGCAATAGCATCTTTAGACCACAGCTCTGCATTCCCAAGAGACCTGAAGGCCTGTCTGAAGAGAACTGATAGCTTTCCTGCCCAAGGGAAATTTATCCTAGTGCCCGAAGAATGATTTGCATGTGAGCGAGCACTGTCTTTATAAACAGAAAGTGATAGAGACCAGACAACCCTCTACCTCCTGAGCCCATGCTAGGGTAACTGTGTTTGAACTCGTATGCATGTTAGTCTATAATGAGAGAGCACTTGACCTAAGCAGTGTGTATTAAAGATAAAAGGAAAACCAAATATTTCTGAGCTCAATATTCTCTCCCTCCAGCCCCTCAAAGTCTCTGCCCTGCCTTGGGCTCCTGTATGTCCTGTGCCCAGAGAGTGGACAGGCTATCATTTGTTGAAAACATCAGGTGGACACCAGGGTATCTTCATCACCCACGCTCTCCAAACACCTTTTCTTTCCAAACTAACACTTCCTTATCAACCTCCTCAAAGTCTTCTGGGGTTTTCTTTGAACCACTGCCATCACCAACTCCAGCACTCCTACCAACAACACGTCTCAGGTTTTGATAACTAAGGCCAATCTCAGTGTAAATAAAGAGATGCCAGTGTCATAGGGTCTCAGGGAGGAGGTTTCCAACTGGAGAATGTGGATCCCAGAAAAGAAAAGTTTCAACTCTATAACTTCTAATTGATGCAAGACTGTGAGATGTCAGTCACTTGGTTTTCCAGAGCACATCCAAAATTTGGGCAAAACCTGTCAGGAGTTCAAGTGTAAAGATACAGCAGAGAAGTGAGTGGAAATTCAAGTTATCAGGGGGGCATAAAAAGAATAATGATATTTCAGGTTTTGAAAAAAAGACACCTGCTTGAGACTCAACAGGCACCCTGGATTAAAATAAGGTCTATTCAGGCAACTAGTCCTCAAAATTTAGGGGACAACCATACATACTGTTTTAAATGCCCCTTTCCCAGGGGATTCTGTTCTATATGAAATGTGAGCATTTCCAACCAAAATCATCCTCTTCATTTGCACGCTGGGCACAGCCCTCTGAAAACTACTCAGAGATCTAAAGCTTGTGTTTATTTCCTAGACTCAAGGAAAATTATTCACCTTAATGCCTATGGAATCTGTGGGATTGTCTCTAGACATGCAGTTTACAAAGCCATTCCCCATTCAGATTCCTTCCTCATTTCTCTCCCTCATATCATAGATTATTTCCCCCAGATTAGGGTTGGCCATATTAATTTTCTGGTCAGTTAGAATATCTTTAAATTTCTACATAAATATATATTTCAACACTGTGAAAATCTGAGCATAAGATTATGGTCACCTGAAATTCTTTGGCCCAGAATTTGCAGAGGGATATTAGCCATAAGATAATATTGCTGCACATATACTTGACAATACAAATTAAATAGGAAAACTTAAAAAGAAAAACAACCTATCACTTCCTCCCACACAAGCATCAGAAATCCCAAACTCGAACCAGACACCAAAGACTATAGCTATATTGGTGAGAATATGATGGCATGTTCAATGTCTTTGCCATTAGGGAATTGTAAAGTATAACAGTGACATACCATATTGTTTAAATGAATGAATCAAGCAAACATAAAGGGCAAACTAATGATGCCTTATGTTGTTTATTGTTTTGATAGTTGTATAAAAGACACAAAATCATAAAGTTCTCTAAAATCTGGTCAGCTGTTTTAATTTTGGTTTTGTGTTTTAATGCACTGTGGTCTTAAATAAGTGGTAAAAGAGTTTGATGATTTTCAAAGTATCTGTTGAGGACTATTATAGTTAGGCTTGTGTCAACTTGGCGGGGTAGTGTGCTTAGTGGTTTGGTAGTTGGCACCTAGTAATTCCTCATCATGTGAAAGAACACAATTCAATCAATTCCATAATGGGGTCTGCTGTGCGTAGCCAAGCAGTTGTATGATTAGGGTAGAGTGTACCTCCCTTACTCAGGACAAAGCTCTGAAGCAACTGGAAAACAAATATTCTGTGTGAATGTGATCTACTTCCTTTATAAACAGATTGGTAGGGAAACTTGTTCGTTTCCTTCTGGGTTTGGATCCTGCATCTGGGCTCTTCAAGCTCTAGGTTTTGAATTTGACCGAAAGCTTGAAATAACCCCCGCCAATCCTGAGAGTCCACAGTGGCCTGGTATCTGACATGTGATCTGACCTTGAAGTAATATACATCTTCAATAACAAGTATGACTTGTTTTTATTTACCTGCCTTTGAAACTATCATCAAGTTGTGCTCCAGCCTATTGTAGATTTATCAGCCCCTGAAGCTACATAAGTCAGGAGAAGCCTAACTAAGACTCGAGGACTTAGAGTCAGAATGGAGGTGCCCACTTCTACAACTGCATGAGCAGTTCTCTTTATCTCTCTATGCAGCTCTGGTTTTGTTCTTCTAGTGACCTTATCCTTACATAGATGTTGAATGTTATCACATTGGATTTATCATTCAGTTTAGAAATGGCAAGATTTAGAGTCACTGAGTTTTACAATAAATACCGTGACATGCTCCTCCATTTATTTCTGTTATATTTCATTTACTACAATAATATTTTAAATTTTATATGGGGTTTTAAATATTTATATTGTATAATCTCTTATACCTTTCATTTTATGAAGCACATAATCTTGCTTTTTATTTTCCAAAAACCATTTTTGGGTGTGATAATGCAGATATCGTATAATTCCATAGCTCAATCACATCAAGACATATTGTACATTTGCTACCACAGTCAGTTTCAAAATATTTTCTTACTTCCTAAACTCTTTAATATCAACCCCATCTTACTCTGTCTGTCTCCCATAGCCCCACCCCACCATATCCTATTTTACTTGCTGTGTCTATAGGTGCATCAATCCCAGGTTTCATATTCTGAGAAAAACAGAAAAGATAATAATATAAATTCAGTAGGGTTACCACCAATGACAAAATACATCTGAGTAGAGTATACCCAATATGAAACAGAGGGAGAGAGAGAGAATGTTGAAAACCAGATCAGGTCTGGCTCATGGCATGGAGGAACTTGGAGCTGTGTGCCGGGCGCTGGGGTCACGCTGCGTTGCTGACCAGAGGCTAGAGCCCCTCCTCTGCCCATGGCGGAGTGGCACCCAAGCTCCTGACAGGGGACAGAGGCGGCTAGGGACGTCGGGGCTCCGGAGCCAGGCACTGGGCCTGCTTTTGCAGCCGCCTCAGGGGCCAAAGAGCACGAACCCGTTCATGCGCGCGCAGGAGGAGGCCTGGCGGCGCCGCAACAAGACTGTCCTCACATACGTGACCTCGGTCGCCATGGCCATGCTGGGGGCGTCCTACGCAGCGGTGCCCCTTTATCGGCTCTATTGCCAGACTACTGGACTTGGAGGGTCAGCTGTAGCTGGTCATGGATCTAACCAGATTGAAAACATGGTGCCTGTTAAGGATCGCATTATTAAAGTAACCTTTTTTTTCTTTTTTAAACATTTTATTAGGGGCTCATACAACTCTTATCACAATCCATACATATACATACATCAGTTGTATAAAGCACATCTGTACATTCTTTTCCCTAATCATTTTCTTTTTTTTCTCCTCTTTTCTTTTTTTACATTTTATTAGGGGCTCATACAACTTTGTCACAATCCATACATATACATACATCAATTGTATAAAGCACATCTGCACATTCCCTGCCCCAATCATTCTCAAAGCATTTGCTCTCCACTTAAGCCCTTTGCATCAGGTCCTCTTTTTTTCCCCCGCTCCCTCCCCGTTCCCCCCTCCCTCTAAAGTAACCTTTAATGCGGATGTGCATGCAAGTCTCCAGTGGAACTTTAGACCTCAGCAAACGGAAATATATGTAATGCCAGGAGAGACGGCACTGGCATTTTACAAAGCTAAGAACCCGACTGACAAGCCAGTCATCGGGATTTCTACATACAATCTTGTACCATTTGAAGCTGGACAGTATTTCAATAGAATACAGTGCTTCTGTTTTGAAGAACAAAGGCTTAATCCACAAGAGGAAGTAGACATGCCAGGGTTTTTCTACATTGATCCTGAATTTGCTGAAGATCCAAGAATGGTGAATATTGATCTCATCACTCTTTCTTATACTTTTTGTTGGAGCTAAAGATGGCCATAAATTGCCAGTTCCAGGCTATCACTGAAGTCAGCAACTAAATCTGCGTCCCATTTGTGATTTTTGAGAAATCATGTGTCTGACTTCTCAGAGATGAAATATTTCTACTATGTTGTATTTAATTATTGTGTACTGGTGATGGTTCAGCTTGCTTCCTTCCATGCCTGGACATCTTAACCACATTTAAAATCGAGAAAACAGGTTTAGCTTTTACCATAAGGAATCCACTTAAAGAGTGCCTACTTAAGAGTGACTGCCACCAAACTCTTAAGAGCTTGATAGTAGTAAGTAACTGTTTAGCTTTAAATATAAATATAAATATAAATATATATATAAAGAGAGAGAGAGACTTAATGGTACGGCTTAATTCATTAGATTGCTTCCAAATTTTGGCCCTTCATACTTGTATCATTTGAACACTTGATGTTTATTTTTGGCTGTGCACCAGACTCTGAACAGGTTGATTATTAAATCTCTCAAACCAGTGGTGTTACCTGCCTTCAGTGTGAATAGTCATTATTGTTAGTCCTTAACATGAAAGAGGTGTGTTACTTGCTCAAAGATTGCATGTTTTCTTCAAATTCTTATTTGTTTTACTTTTAAGATCTAGGACTGCTTTATATTGATTGTACCATGTAAATAATTAGGTTGCAATTGTGGTACCATGAAATCTCTCTATATATATGATTAACTATGATAGTTACAAGTCCTTCAATGTTAAAATATGTGTGGGGTTGTATACATATACTGATATCGAAAGTCTACCTGTAAACAAACTCTAAAGACACATTAAATTATTTTAATAGTTAAGAAAAAAAACCAGATCAGACCCAACATGTATCAGTAGGGGGGTTAACTGAAAAAGTTTTAACCATTCAAGCCAGGTTTATCATTTTGATCTACTATAATCATCTCTCCAATGCAATCTGATTAGTAACCAGGTGATTCCCATCCCTCTATTATGGACAGAGGGTAATCACCTGAGGTTTATTGCCTCGGTAGATCTCATAAATGTATCTTGCCTTTAAACATGTATCTTCCATTCTTTCTAAAGTTTAGAATAGTGTTATCATCTATTTCCTTTGAATCTGGTGACCCTAGAAAGGGACAATGCTATTTCTACTTTATCCTTTCTTTATTCTGTGAACACAATGATATCCCATCAAGATAATGAGGGGTTTATTGCTCATTCCTCAGATATATTAATGTATTTCCTTAACACTTGGAAACTTGACTTGTATTCACGCTAAAAGCTGCTCAGGTCTCATTCAAAATCACTAAATTTTAATGATATACCATGAAGTGTGACAATTTTATTTTACCTCACTTTCCCTAGATATATTATCATTTATTTTCTTAATATATTGAAAGCTGGTGTGTATTATTGTTAAAAGCTGTTCTCATCTCATTTAAAATCACTAAAGTAAGCTTTAATTGTATCAGATGAATTGTGATGATTTTATTTGTATAAAGCCTTTATTATTTATTGGTTCCACATTTTTCTGCTTACTGATAACTATTTAGCTTTTCTTTTATAATTGTGATTTGTGTTTATTGAATTTCTGGGGTCAGGCATGGATAAAAATCCAACTGCACTCTCCAAAACGCTCTGTGCCATCAGACACACACTGGGAAGTGGCCCACTGAAAGGGTAGTGGCAGCTCCCAGACTTCTGTGAAGCAGCAGGGGCCCAGAAATGCCAAACCCCACTGTCCTGCTGGGCAGAGTCCTGGGTGTGGTGTCTGAGAGGAGTGCTTGGGGGCTGTCTGCTCAGGAATGATGTCTCTGTCCACTTCCATAGGTGAATCCTCATTGATGCTGAGAGACAGCGGCATGGAGTCTGAACCCTGCCATTCCCGGCTTTTGCTCAAGGATCCTCCAGATGCCCACCCCAGTAAATCCCCTAGTTATACTGCCAATCTCTTACTGAATCTGTTCTAGACCACGTGGTACACAGGGTGGAAGCTCTTGTCAGTTTTTCCCTGTGATCTGTTATCTCAGGCACAGAGAGAAGAATCAACTCTGAAGGTGCTGACCTAAACTGGGAACAAGAAGAGAATGTATAATTAGGAAAATATAAAATATTGGAAATAGGACTTCATTTTTAAGCCTCATCCTGGAAAGAATACAAAAACACATATAATCAGATTTTCAGTGGTTTATTTTTGTTGTTTTGTTGTCTGGTTGCATACTGTTGCTTTGTTTTCCTCTGTCTTGTTTTCGTGCATGTTAGTGTCTCCACAGGTCTGTCTGAATAGGACAGGCTGGATGAACTATCTGTAGGGAAAAAAACTGGACCGACAGTTCTGGGGGGACTTTGGGTGGGGGGATAGGGGGGTAAGGAAGTAGTGTTAACAAACACAGGGACAAGGGAACAACATGGGACCCCAAATGGTAGAGAGGGGGGAATGGCAGGCCTGGTGGGGAATGATCAAGGGTAAGGTTGTGTAGACAAGAGGTATACTCTAGCCCAGGTGGCAACGAGGCATGGTAGTAGGGCAGGAGGAAAGTCAAGGGAGATGGAGGAAAGAGCTAGGAGTCAAAGGGCATTTATGGAGGTCTAGACAAAGACATGTACATGCAAATATATATAGGAGGATGGGGAAATAGATCGATGCGTCTATATTTATAGGTAAAGCCCTGTCTATTAAACAACTCTTCCCCCCTCCTTGCTCTGCTGTGTCTCTACACGTGAAGTCATGACACCTGACTGGTCTGCACTCTTCTGAACGTTCTCTGTCAAACAGAGTCTCTCTTCAGAATCTTGCATTTCTCGCAGAGTTAAAACCTTGTCTTGTCTGGGGACCAACTTTTCTAGTTGGCAACTTCTTCCCTGAAACACGGTGGCACTTGACTCACTTGACTTACCCTGAGGTTTTCCTTAGCAATCAGGCACTGGATGAAGTGATGGTGTTGCTTGTAAGAGCGGTGGGGTTTGTGATGATCTTGGCCAAGGTGGGGAAAGACCTGGCTGATGAACATTAGTAGGGAGTCAATGCCAACTGCAGACATCCTGCCAGAGGCCTCAGGGCATATGTACATTAATGAAATACAGGGACAAGAGTGAAGGGCAGTCTCTGGTCGAGCTTACCGCTGCCTGTCCTTAGTATCTGTTGGACATTGCAACAATTCACAGAGCCCAGAAACATGAGGAAATCTACTCAAGGGAGGAGTGGGTGGAAAAAGGCACTGGATGGCATCATGGAAGAGGTGGATATTTGTGGGATAACCAATCCCCAACTCCTTGGGACAGATCTAGTATTAATTCTTCTAAAACATTTATTTACCACATATGAAAATGACCAAGGACATTGAGAAGGTTGATTAAATGGCGTCAGTGTATAAAAAAGTAATGTGTTTGGAGAGTGTGGGGTAATGAGGACACTGTGGGGTGAACCTGATGGTTTCAAAGAACTCTATACTGCCCAACCTCTGATGCACAGGATATATGGGAGCCTCAGTCAGGGCAGGAGCAATGAAGGGCTGGAGGGGAAGAATACTTGGCTCAGAAATGCTGGGCTGTCCTTTGACCATTCACAGACACCTCCTAGAAAACGTGCTCTCTCATTCAAAACTAACACAGAGATGAGTTCAAAAGAAGAATTGCCCTATGATGGCCTCAGAAGAAACAAAGGAGACTCTATTTATAAGCACAGGGCTTCCTCCTATGCAAATCATTCTTCAGGCAGTAGGTTAAAATCCCAGCCTTGGGCACTGAAGGCTATCAGTTCTCTTCTGACAGGGCTGTGGGTCCCTTGGGAAAGTACAACTGTAGGCTAAAGATGCTTGTATTACAATTAAATAAAACTATTTAATATGCACCTATAAAATTCTGACACGTGGATTTTTAAATGTTTGTGAGGGGTGGGGACAATTTGCAATCAAAACGCAAGGCAAACAGTGGACAAGATGTTTGCTCAAGTGAAGCACCTCTCCTTACTCTGCACAAGGTAGCACAATGCTCCAGGCCCTCAAATGTGTCCTCCGAAAACCATCACTTGTTTAGTCCTGATTCCCAGCCAGTGTCTGAGGATGTCCAGGGCATTAAGACAAGCCAGGTTTTGAGATACACAGGACAGCTCCGATGCACAACTATGGCTTGAGGACACTGTGATGTGATTGCTAGTTCATGCTGGACTGTGCTGACTTTATGGAAATCCCAGCCACCCTTTCCTCTCAAAACCCTTACTGGACACAGATTTGCATCATAGCTGAGAGATCCCTCATCTTTGCCTTGTCCCCTCTGTGTGTATCTGACTCCATTTGTGTCCTTCTGCACTTTAGAAATGGGAGCCCGTTTCCTCACCTTACAATGCAAAATTTATAATTGAGCAGTTGATACAAACCCTGACATCGTGAAAATCTCCAATGGAAGCTGTAAGATGGAGAGGAAGCCAGTTCTTAACTCCCCTCCACACTGTCTGCCAGACTGAGTCCTGTGAATCAGAGTCCTGAGCAATCCCTGAAGTCCATACCTCCCTTTAGGGAGGTTTGTGTACAGATTCTTACACATTCCCTTTTCCGTGTCTCCATTACTGAACTAGATTGAGGCTGTCCATTTGAAGATAAAAAATGTTCTTGGCTTTTCTCTGGTGACTGTCAATCAGGAATTCACAGTGTGTAGGTAGGATATGGAATAACTATTACTTCAGGCCCTTCATGGAATTGGCTGATGACATCCATGCCATCACTGCTGGGGAGGGGTCCACAGGTTGGACTGCAGAATCTCAGAAGGGCCCTAGTCTGCCTCAAGTCTCCCAGAGCCACCAGCTGCATTGGACCATGCAAACACAAAGACATCCTGATCAGGAAAACCATCACACATGGTTTCACTCTCTTGTTCAACACCTTTTCTGTTCACTTTTAATATTGCCACAAGGGCATCTTAGGTCAGCAAAAATTCCACTGTGACTTATGTATAATCTTAGCTTTCCAGTAAATGGGGAGAACTGGACATCCTATGGGGTGTGTCCTCTCTCCTAGAGTTGAATACCTTTGCTAGTCTGGTTTTCATCAGCAGAATAACGTGTCATTTTGTGTGTAATTTACTATGAAAGTAGCTGACGGCAGAAATAGTGTCCTGGAGGAAGTAGCTGGCAACTAAATCTGTGGGAAAATATGATTTATTATTATCACATTTAACTGTAGTGTTAAGTCACACAAGAAACCAATAGAAACAGAGGACACCATATGATTCCCCCCCACCCCCCAGAATATAGGCCCTCTCATCTATAATATACAAATACCAAGATGTAGAAGTTAAAGACTCCAAAACAGGAAGTTATGGTCTCATGTGGTAAACTATAGCAACTGTGGGGGAAACAGATGAGGTAAAAACAGAAGAAGGTCGATCCTGGAAAGAGAGCAGAAATTTCTCCTGGACCCATATTGCCCCTGAGGGAGAAACGTGGATGTTTGTAAGGCCACACCTCAGACCTAGGTTCACAATGTTTCCCTAAGAATGACAGAACTTCAGTTAATTACCTCTAGCTTTAGCGGAGCTCCAGACAAAACTTACACTCATCAAACACAAGAGTGCTGGAATCCACCTGAGGGTGCTAAAAAGGTAAGTGCAGAGTTGTTTTCTCCCTTGTCAGACCAATGCCAAGAGAGAAAGAAAATCAACAGCACATCAGTAGAGGCTGGAAGACCTTGGCGTCCAGAAAGTAGAGAACCTCAACAATGATAGTCCTGAATTGAACCTCTAATTCCATTCCCTCCTCTGATCTTGGTTTTACCATTTGAAATCATGTGATCATACCTTGAAACTCATGAATTTAGAATAGCAATCAGCTGTGCCTCCCACGTTGGAGATTTTAAGCTTTAAGTTCAACACAGTAGTTTGGTTCCTTTGAGAACACCATCACAGGAGACTCTATGAAACTGAAGTAACGCTGGGACGCTGCTGAATGTCAGAAGCCCTTGCCATTTCCCATTTCCTGCTATATGACAACATGCCCAAATTTGAGTGGAGCCTCCTTTGTAGGTGTTTTTTGTTTTGTTTTTGCTTCATTGTTTTGTGTGCGTGTGTAATTGTCTAGTTACACTCATGTCTATGTCCTAATGTGCTTTGTGGTCTCTCTGGTACTTTTTTGGCATGTATAGCATTCTATTGTGTGCATGTATCAACGTTTCTATAATTTGAATAAGTGATTGTCATGAAACCTTACAAAGTGATGGAAGAATATACTGTGAAATTTTCAGTCAATAATGTTGGCACTTAATAGTGACCTTTTCCCAGTCTCCTATTTCCCCTGAGTCTGATTGGAAAGTATTTATCTGAGCGTCATGAGAACTCTGATGCAGGGACACCTGACAGAGTCATTTCCTGCCTTAAGGGACAGACTGTTTGTTGCTGTAAGACAGACTATATTCTCCCATTACAATATACTATTTAAATTCACAGATACCAGAAGTAGGCACAGAACTAATATTCTTAAATTAGAGAGAGATTCCCTAGGGAAACAGATTTAGCAGAATCCGCAGATCCCCACAGGAAACCAGCCTTGAAGCTCCAGCTGCACCTGCTCCTGGGTCTGAGCCCTGTGCTCTGTGGGTCCTGAGCGCCCCCTGGAGACCACTGTCCTCTGTGCAGGGAAAATTTGTGTATGGCCTCTCACTGATTTGCGCCCATTGGGTGTCTCTTGCACAGTAATACATGGACGTGTCCTCAGCTTTCAGGCTGTCCATTTGAAGATAGAGTGTGTTCTTGGAGTTGTCTCTGGAGATGGTGCATTGACCCTTCCACCACTATTAATACCCGAGACCCACTGCAGGCCCTTTCCTTGAGCCTGGCGGACCCAATTCATGCCATCCTTTTTGATGTTGAATCCAGAGGTTACACAGGAGATTTTCAGAGACCTCCCAGGCTTTCTCATATCGCCCCCAGACTCCACCAGCTGCACCTCACACTGACCACCTGCAAACAGACCCACATACAAACTAAATCACTCACCATCACACACACACACACACACACACACACACACAGTACGGTACACCACAATTACCATGTGAAATAGCCAAAATGAAAGCCAGTGTTGCTGCAAAATTCATGATGTGTCCTCTGGACAAGCTCCTGTCACGAAATGGTAACAGCAGAGACCCGGAAACTGGAATGTCCTCTGAGATCTCAAACATCAGGGGCTGTGGCTGGTTTATCAGCAGGCAGAGAGCTGCATTTGCATCTTCCCTGATATTTAGAAGCGATTGTGTAGAGATTATGGGCAACTCTTCTCCCTCAGACTCAGAGAAACACAAGCATTCTCAGGAAAATAGAGCTCTTAAACAGGTTCTGTACCAAGTATTTCTTTGTTGCACATTATTATATTTTTAAAGAATGTAACTTTCAAGTTATAAGCTTTATATGGCAGACACAACAGCCTTTGCCATCTGAGAGGTCACAGTGCATCCCCTCTCGTTCCCCTCAACCGCTGGATAGGCATGATGACAGTGAGCAGCTCTATGATCCGTTTCTTATGTGGGGACATTATTAGATTCTTTTTCGCCTTTCACTGTCCATAAAATCTGTGGAATGGTGTCTCTTCTCTGATTTCTGATCTGGGAGATTCCAGCCGCCTTTCTTTTATCATGAGCATTAAAACTGGGTATTTATCACTTTAATTCGTCTTCTCTGTTTTTGTTTAATTGGGTTATTTGCTGTGCGCCTTCTGTGTTGTTAGGTGAGTTTTTAATATTTATTAGTTTCTACCCACCTACGCCTGCCCTGCTAACCTGAGTTCTCTCTCTGATTCTCTCCCACATGAGTGGACAGCTGTGCCCTCAGTGTGATTGAGCTCAGATGCAAGATAACTGATTTGTGGGTATTCTTCTGGAGTTCGAGTACCAGTTCCATAGGGATGGGAGGCTGTTTTCTGCTACTAGAATATATTGCTCACAACTACTCCAACCTCTTCTGCAGGTTTTGGCAGCTCCAGCTCTGGCATTCAGCAGTCACCAGAGATAGCAAAGTTTACGTTGAGAATCTGAGGGATTCATCAATCCTAGGCCCAAATCTTGGACAACTAGGAAGAGGGAAAATAATTACTGATGACAAGTAATGGAAACCTTATTATGTCAACCCATTTTGGGAATCTGGAAACTATCAGAAAGAAGTAACCACTTGGCAGAAGAATCTCCACAGGTAATTCATGACTACGGACAAGGTTTGTGGATCCTAGAGGACCCTGTCCATGATGTAATGTTTTCCACTAGGTTTGAGATTTTACCTGGAAATTGATGAGATGTTCTGCATTTTGGAAGCCCCAAGAATGAAGTAGAGACAATCCAATTCTTCTCAGAAACTGAGAAGAGAAAGTCTGACCCCCATCATCTTCTTTGTGATAACACCAATCCCAACCTCACTGTCATTAAGGTGATTTCGAATCTATAAGACAGAGTATATTTTCACATTGAAAAACACACTCAGCCAAACGAAGTGTGAAACAAGTTAGCGACACCACTCTAGCTGAGAAAAAAGACAGGAGCAGCATGAAAGTGAAAGGGTCTGCTTTACTTGAATCAGGCAAGAACTAAACCAGAACATTCCTGAAGGAAAGCTCCTGGGGAAAAAAAGGTGGGAGTGGTTTACAGATTTAGCCAAGGAAACAAACAAGTAACTGGGGTGTTCCAACATGCTGTGGCACCATCTCATATCCTAAGGGGAGGTTCCTTGGTCAAGCTGTGGAGTTTACATTGCCACACAAAGTTAAGCATGTTGGGGTATGGCCTCAAACAGAATGTCCAATGTTCTTAATTGTTCTTACACTGTAGTAAGATTCTCCTTAGTTATTATAATCACAACAAATATAATCTTGGAACAAAAATTAGTTATCGAAGATAACTTTTTCAATCCCTTGGTGTGTACTATATTTTGCTCAAATAAATAGTAAGTTTATTAATATTTATTATTTGTTTTATTTCTTTTTAGGAACTTGATAGTGATTGGTAGACATCGATGGTCATGAAATGTACATATTACATTTACTTTTCTATTCTTCCTTTCAAAGATAAGCAAGAGCTTTCAGTAAATATCAAAGACTTTATTGAAGGAAGAAAACAATCTAGGAATGGACAATAATAAGTGTAAAGAATCACAAAGTCCCACAATGAAAGACAATTTTCAGAGTTTAAATGCAGAAGGATCCTGCAACATAAAAGAAAATTTCAATCCTTTGAGCTTTATTTCACTTGGTTCAAACAGACAAGGCAATATCAAGGCCACTTATAAAGACTGAGTCATGTAACACTTTTTTTGTTTTGCTTTGACTTGAGCTATTGGGAGAGAGAGTGAATTCTCTTCCTGGCAGCTTGTTGTGAGAGGAGCTGGAAGGAAGGCGGGTGTCTGGAGTCTTCATGAAGTATGCTGACTTTTCAAAGTCAGTTCAAAATAAACAGTAATCATAAACAACAACAAAATTGGAATCTGGCCAGCATCGTTTGGTCTTCTTTACATTGAATCCTAATACATAATGACCTCTGCAATCCTTGATCATCATCAGCAAGTGTTTCAAGTCCTCACTTTCAGCAAGCAAGATTGTGTTATCTTCATATCACAGGTTGTTCATAAGCCATAAGTCATAAGCCTTTTTCCAGGCCTGATGCCATATTCTTCTTCATACCAGTAACTAACTGGTATCAGGTCTGGGATCCATGAGCAGTTTGTTAATGCCACAGCACCACTGCTCCCCCAGGAAGTTTCTATAAAGCTGTTTCTTGAATCAAGTTGAATGCAGGCAACTGAATCAAGTTAGAAAGCAAGCAAAGATCATGGCTACTTCTTAGGAAGAAATTCTAGTAACATTGGGAATGGCCTTAATGAGGAAAAGGCCAGGACATTTGAGCTGATTTTTTTTTTCCTATATGACAATGCACCTGCTCAATCTTCAAGAGCATCAAGGGCTGAACTCTGAGAATTTCATGAAGAAACCTTACGTCATATGCTGTATAGTGCTGCGGTTGATCAGAAGTTACACAGTGGGCCACTCCAGAGAAACTCTTACTGGTATGATACATCAGTGCTCCCATGTGGGGAGATGTCGCCCTGTCGTGCCAGTGGCCTGTGTTATTGGTTTCACGAACTGGGAGACAGCAGACACTCTGTTCTCTGGTGCTGAGTTGAGAGATGCTCTGAGACTCCTGCTCTGCAGCTGCATCAGGCTGAGGGTTTCTGCCCCTCTCAGGAAGGAGTTTCTCTCACTGTGTCTCTTGCACAGTAATACATGGCCGTGTCTGAGTCCTTCAGGCTGCTCCACTGCAGGTACATGGTGCTGATGCAGTTTTCTGTGGAGATGGTGACTTTTCCTTGGAAGGATGGGTTGTACCTGGTATCAGCATCACTAGGATAAATTATCCCTATCCATTCCAAGCCCTTTCCAGGTGTCTGCTTAATCCAGCCAATCCAGTTTCTATTAAAGCTGTACCCAGATGTCTTACAGGAGATCCTCAAAGACTCCCCAGGTCTCTTTACCTCTGCCCCAGACTGCACCAGCTGCACCTGAGCACAGACACTTGTGGAGATAGGATTGAGAGATGAGAGACTCCCTCTGCACACACATCCTCCATTCATCTCAAACCTGTGGTGATCCTGACCTGGGAGAAGAGCAATGAGGAGATCTAGGGTGGCAGACCCCATCTTGCAAGGAGGATGCAAAGGAATCACACTGAGTTCACCAGCTGGGTGATGAGAAACCTTCCCCTGTGGAGGTGGCCTGTGGGTCTAAAATGGATGTCTTCCACTTTGCATATTTCTGCCCTGCCCTACGTGTCAGACTCCTCCAGCCCTATAACCCTGGATACCCAGGTCTTGGGACTCCTGGGAGGGACAGCACTTAATCCTAGTAACATCCTGCAACACACACATGCAGAGAGAGAGAGAGAGAGAGAGAGAGAGAGAGAGAGAGAGAGAGAGAGGGCAGGGGCGGGGAGACAAGACTGGCACTAGCACTAGAACCTCACACACAGAGAGCTTTGAACTGTGACTCCACTTAGTGCATCTCTCATTCACACTCAGGCGAGAGTGGTTTCAAACCCAGTGTGAATCTGCAGCCCAAGGAGCCTGGGTCTCTCCTTACTGTCTGTGGGGAATGATGTCCATGATGGAAGGTACCTCTGTCTCCTTAGTGAAGACTTTGAAGAATCTCATCAACTGAATGACCCCTTCTAAATAGACTCTCAATAGACTCTCAGGTGTGTCCTAGCGCCCAGGTCTCTCCTGTACTTCCTGCTGCCTGAGAAGAGGAAACAAATCTCAGGGAATGTCAGCTTTACTCGGAGTGTCAGACAAATCTGTGCAGATTAAAGTCAAAGATGAGTGTGTCACTCTGAATACTCATGGTCAACCTGGCCCTTGTCACCGTCTCTCTGACAGGGTAGCTGTTTGTTAGAGAAGTTAAAAATCCAACATGGAGAATATCTCACCTTCATCAGTTTCACAATCTCATAAATTTCATAATCTGTCTAAACATTTCTCTGACCTACTGTGATCTAAACTAAAGAAAACCATCAGTTTGTTAACTTTTCTCTCTCTCAGGAGGAGGCCTTGGGGCTCAGGGACACAAGACCCGTTGAGATAACAGCGCACAAAGACAATGTCCTACATCTGGGCTTTGAGAGTAGTGACTGGGGACTTTAAACCACACTAGGTGCAGCTAATTCTTTCACCCTTTCCAGAGTGATGATCCTTGAAGACACAACGAAACCATTCGTCCAATGTTGTAATGAATCATGGATAGGAGTCTCCTGATCTCTATGACCAGAAGAAATAGGTGGTGCCTTGCTATCAGTACCCACTTCTTTGGAAAAGATAGCGTTAGAAGGTCTTGGGTAGAGTGGGACAAAAAGTGAAACAATACACACACACAAAAGAATAATACAAAGACTAGGCTTCCTTGTTGGGTCGATTTGTGGAAGTCCTGAGACCATGGCTTCCAGCATCGCTTCAGGTGTGGGACTGAACTCACCCCTTGGAAAAACTTCCAGTCAAATAATTGACAAGCCTACCTGGGAGCAATAATCCTGGGTAGATACAATTACCTTAAAATAATCTAAGTTCTGTGATTAAAAGGGCAACATTTATCCAGGGGAACATTCAGAATATTTGGAAAGCAAAGGTAATTGTAACAGGAGTTTGTGTGTATTACAGTCAATGAAATGAAACAAGAGTGTATGAATAGTTGAATGAGCATTAATCTTGGTAAATCTTCCCACAATCCACAAGCAAGTGTAAAGATAAAAATAAAAAATAATATTAAAACGTTTCCCTTCAGTTCTCCTCTGATGGGGAGAAAGCACCTCAGGTTTGTGCACTCGGGGTCTCCCAAGAAAAGAGCAAGGACCCAGAGAAGATGTCCTAATTCCATGCTTCATTCTCCTCCCTCTGTTCTCTGGAGTTGACGGTTATGCTAAAAACATCTAAATCTTGGTTCTCAGAGACAGGAAGAGGAATAAAAACCATAACACAGGGGAAAATTGAATAGGGAGGCCCCAAATTCAGGAAGGAAACCTGTATCTTGCTCCCCATGCACTGAGTCTTGAACTGGGTCATGTGCTGTTTGTCCCGAGACCCTATGCAATACATCCCAACCTTCCCTTCGTGGTGCTTACACTCTGGTCTCACATAGCTTCCCTGACCTACTTTTATCTGCATCACCACACACATCAAATAACTGATATGTTCCTGTTGTGGGGACCCAGGTACTTGAGACAATCTCTTGAAGAGTGAGTCATTGTTTTATAACATCCTTCCTCCTTATGACACACTGCATGTAGTAGTTTGTGCATTTAGTCTTCAATTTATCTCAGTATAGACAAGAGTGTTCTGTGAACACCATCTGTCTGGACTCAGCCCAAACCCCTGAACCTGAATGCACAATGACACTGGTGTCTGTTGAACGAGTTTCTCTTTCTCTCTGTCATCCATCTATACATATTCCTATCTCTGCTATCTTTCTATCTATTTATCTATCTATCATAAATCTATTAATTGGTCCATCAATCTGCTGAACTATTGATTTAGCTGTCAATTTTCTCTATATAGCCTGTCCATATCTTGTATCTCTCATCTATCTGTATTTCTATTAAATATCTATGTGTTTCTATTCGTTTCATGCTTCACTTTATTTCTGAAATATATTCCAGCCTAACGGGAGCAATATGTTTTGTTTTGGGTTGAGTATGCTATATATTGGTCATTGATTCTAGTTTTCTAGACCCATTTATTTGTTTGTTTACTTATTAAATTCTTGTTGTTCTCATGACTTAAATTCTTGATGTCCTCATGGCTTTTTATTTAAATGTTAAGACCAAAATTGAAAATATTGAATTGAATTACTCCACTATTTGGTGGAGTTCGGCAATTATTTATTTGTTGTAATTAAAATATTAGCCAGAATTTGTATGGTGTATTTTGAAGGAATAATGTTATATTCTCACCACCTGTCTGTTAGTTCATCATACTGTGGTGGCTTGTGTGTTGCTGTGATGCTGGAAGATATGTCACTGTTATATCAAATGCCAGCAGGATCACCCAAAATGAACAGATTTCATCAAAGCTTCCAGACTAAGACTAGACAATGCAGAAGGACCCCACTACCTTCTTCAGTGGAAGAAGCTTTGAAAATCTTATGCATACTTTTGAAGCATTGTTAAATACTGACAGCATAAGAAAAGGAATTAGGAAATTGTTGAAACTACTGTTAGAGGATGGACCCCTCATGTTCGAGGGCACTCAAAATGTGACTGAAGTAGAGCTGGTTTCTTGGAGGGGATTCAGCCATGAGGATGTAATTTGGGTAAAGGCTTTGGGAGTGGAGCTGTCAGGATCTTCCTTTGCTGCTGGGGCATGACTCAAGGTAAAGAGAAAGAGCCGCAAAAGTCTTCTAATGATCAAAATTGATAATTTGCATACTATAAATTTAGGAAGATTGGAAGGGGCAAAAGATGAAATGGGATACTTGAAGGTTAGTTGGTATTCTAGGCATTAGTGAGCTTAAAAGGACTTAAATGGTATTGCAAGTTGATCAGGAAACCATAAGATTTACTACGCAAAGAACAACACAATGAAGAGAAGGGGATGGCATTCATTGGCAGGAAGGATCTTGCTAAACACATCATGAAATACAGTACTGTTTGTGATAAGATCATGTCCGCCTTCAAGGAAATCCAACCAATTCAACTATTATCAAACAGTACTTGAAACATGCATTTGCTGTAAACACTAATATACAAATAAGTGAGGTATAACACTAAGAAATAAAAATTATATTTTATCTGCTCCTTCCCACTTTCTGCCGTTGAGATTTCAATTCCATTATTATACATCCTACCTGCAATAGTCTGATTCTAAATATTTCTTATACAATAATCTTGCATTCCTTTGTCATAAAAAAATAGATAAATTCCTTGGGGGAAACAGTGCGATGGAGAAGCATCCCCAGATCACAAGAAGAAACCAGCCCTGAAACCATGCATGGGCACCTGCCCCTGGGGTATGACCTGCGATATGTGGGTTCTGAATCCCCCCTGCAGCCCAGGTCTCTCCCAGCAGGAAGTTTGTGTCTGGGATCACACTGACTCCCTCTTCCTCTTTTCTCACAGGGTACTAGATGGTCTTGGCTTCCATTTTCTCACCTTCTCTCTGCCAATAAACTGTGTTTTTTTCATTGTGTCTGGAGGTGGTAATTCGAACCTTCATGGAGTCGGCATAGTTGTCAGTACCGAGATGTAAGTGTTTACACAGAGAGATAAGGAAAGGCTACATACCAAGGTATTTTTAACCTCCCCCCTTGAGGGGCTGATTTAATTTCACGGTATTATAATGATAATTTCACAGAAAGTAATTGTCTTTGTTTCTCATCTCTAAGTTCATAGGAGGTAAATAAAGAGAAGATTCAACTAAATATTCTGAGTCACTGCCTCAGCGAGTACAGCTGCCCTGCCCTCAGGTGTCCTGACGCTCTCGGGATGTGGATTTCTACAGCGTGTGTCTCACACAGGAAGAGGTGGCAGTGTCCTCGAGTTCAGGCTGCCAGTCTGTAGATAAACTGTGCTGAATGACGCATCCCAGGAGATGTCTTCCTGCCTTGTGTGAAGCCCGGGGCATATGTTGACTTCCCAGCGTGGGTACTGATCCAGTCCTTCCACTAAAGGCCTTTTCCTGGTACTTGTCACACCCAATTCGTACCATAGCTGGAGAAGGTGTATCCGGAAGTCCTGTAGGACACCTTCACCTACTCTCGTGGCTTCTGCACCTCTGCCTCAGATTGCACGAACTGCATCTGGGCATAACACCTGTGAGGAGGTAAACCAGAAGGTGAGGGCTCTGGAGCTGCCACAGTGTTTTCTCCAGCCTCATCTCTGTCTTATCTTACCCAGGATGACTGCCAATAGGAAAATAAAGCTCCATAGTCACTCCTTGATGAGTGCACTTCGGTATCAGTGGTTCAAGAGTACCCTATAGGGCAATGTCCTTGCTTATTGCTGTATCGGGGTGATGGTTTCAGCTTTCAACTCTATAGGGCACTTATACATGCTCATAATTCACATTCATGAATGCAGTTCTGGTCTACATCAGGTATAAATAAGAGATAACCTCGAGAACTTGACAGAGCCACACACCAGGATAGCTCCGCTGCTCATCTCAAATGTGGTCTGGAATCCTGATGGCTAGTGTTGGGTGTATCTCATGATGTGGGTTGACAGCTGGTCATGACGGGTACAGATGTATCCATTTATACACGACCCCTATAATTTCTCTCACTTCATAGATGAGATCTGACACAATCAGCTTCTCATGGAATAATACAGATCATTCAAGGGGGCCATTCCTCTGTGTCTGTGATGAGGTATAGCGATTTTTCACTGATTCACTGTGGTGGGTGTGGGGTAAGTCTTACTCATTTTACTGTATCATCCTCAATATTACTATACATGTAATGAGTGTGTTTTCATAAATAGTCAGCTATATCTTCCATGAACTTCTATTTTTTTACTCATTTAAAATAATGTATACCAAAATGTTATTTTAATAGGCATAAAATTTTCTTATTTCCTCTCCTCACATAAAAACCAGCCTACAAAATATTTTATAAGAAAAATTGAAAAGCAATCAATTAAATAATATAAAATATGTAAAGTATTCAGAAAACATACAAAACCAAGCAATACATTCTTTAAAATATGATGAAATATTATTTTATCATGATAAGTCTGATAGAACTCCCCAAATAAATTTAATAATTTTGCAAGATGTATTAAAGACAGATTAACAAGATTAACATAAGTTGTAAATTTTAATGTAAAAATGATATCAGTGTTGTGAAAAAGATTAGTGAGAGCCCATAAGATTAGGACATATCTCTCCAAACTCAGATATTTTTGTAGTATACAGTACCTATTTTCTGGGGCGGAGGGTGTGGGAATCCTTCCTTGCTGAATAGTCCTAAAACAATTCAAGTGCTCAGGGCTCGAGGAAACTTAGTAACCATTGGATACACTTCATTTCAAGGCCAGGGAACTGGTTTCTCAGGTTTCAGCTTGAAGAACCTAGGGAATGAGAATAGGGTTGATCAAATGTAGATCAGTTTCCCAGTTCTGGGTGATGAAACATCCTATACTATCAGTCCATTCATCCCTCTATAATGTGTAGTCACGTGGAGATGACCACAACTTTCTGCCCACGTACAAACTCTAGGCCTTCTCTGGATACCTGCCACTCCATTTCTACTCTGGACCCCTGCTCTGTCTCTCTTGGACTGTCTCCTCCTCTCTGAGTCAGGCACCTGCTTCTTATTTTGCAACATGAGCCGTGGGTGCACAGATGCTAGGAGTCCGTGCATGCACCATCAGAGAACTGAAGTGAATTGGCATATCAAATGCCATCCGAAATCTAGAGGAGGTCTATTCAGATGGGAACAACTGTGTTCTGCTTACCTGAATCAGAAGCTACTAAACACATGTTTTTGATAAAACAAAAACATAAATTAAAATTTTATAAATTGCTAGAGAGAGTACTGTTTACTGAGACAGTGAGAAAGTTCTGGGGCCAGTCATTAGTGGAGCCCCGAACTTTGTGAGCTTTGAGTATAAAACCCCTCCAGATTTTCAAGTGAACATTCAAAATAAGCCCTGTGTTTAAGACACTGGAGGGAGAGACTTTTATCAACTCAAAAGATTTCTCACCAGAGAAAGGTCAAATCCATTGACTTTTCATAGCTGGAGGTAAAATATTTCCCCTATCAACCAGACACCCCTTATCCTACCCATGAGACCTACGTGCGAAGGTATCGTGAACAGATATTAAAAGTTCAAACATACAGGAGATTTTGCAATGAAGGAAAGGCGCATGGACAGGCCAAACTATAAACTACACCACAGGCATGAAGGTCAGAGCCTTACTGCCCAGCTGATATAAAAGGTTCAGACTCAATCAGAAGAACACACAGAAACTCCCTGTTCTCCCACTTCATCACCATGTAGATTCCCAGCATAACAATCCTGCATTACAATTTAGAATGGGAAGAATCTGCTCCCCTGAGGAGAAAAAAAAACAACAAAACAAAGCAAATGACATATAGCAAACACTTCTATGGTCTAACTCTTCCAGGTTATCATGAATCCCCATAAAACGTAGTTCTGAGAACAGGGTGAAAAATGTTCGTACCTCGAGGAAACACTAAGATAAATTGTCATTTATCTGAGTACATCCATCTCATTTGTAGACTGATTTTCTGTGTTGCCATATCTCAAATTTAACTCATTATTCGTATTGAAGGTTTTCAAATTTTATTTTATGTTGAAAACTGAACTGAGTATTTTTTCAATCTCTGAACCTATTAATATTCTTTGTTAAATCGCTGTAGCTTGTCCAGTAGAAGTGCGCAGGACACACGGGTCTGGAAATGGAGTGCTGTTTGAAACAGAGTCCTTCTTCCTAGGAGAGGAGACCGTGGGACAAAATTATCTGCAGAGCACATTGAAATCTGCAAACTAAGAGTGAGGAGACGACCATGATGGATGCATGGATTGTGATAAGAGTTGTACGAGCCCCCAATAAATTGATTTTTTTAAAAAGAAGAAAAGAAATGTCTAGGAAATAGTGATGATGACATACGTACAAATTATCTTGATACAATTGATGAGTGGGTACAAGAACTATAAGAGCCTTCAAAATGTTTTGTTTTCTTCAAATAGTGAGGACACTTAAGAGATGATCACATTCTAATAGAGAGTAAGTGAAGTGTAGCAATGAATACAGAAAACAGAAATGACAATTAATTAATTTCAAAATATAATGAAAGTAGTATATGAAGCCATAAGGTTCAGGAAAATCTTCCAAGTTTAAAAGGCAAAATGAAAATTATTTATGATTCCACTAAGTAGTATCATAAAGAGCAAACTTGCCATTATCCAAAACAGTTGACTAGACTAGAACTCAGATTAGGAGCACCAGGAGGAAACATGTGTTTAATATCTGTTAGGGAGAGTCCAGACTGCATCACTGATATGTTGTTTTGTATATGTATCGTCCATTTTGACTACAGGTCACCCTTTGTAGAGACTGGAACTGCCCCCATAGGGATCTCTAAACTGTAATCTTTTTGGACACAGATTGTGAGTTTAATTGTGCAAGGGGCCAGCTGGTGGGTGGTACCTGCTCACCTTTCAAATAGCATCCACGATCGTGAACTTTGTGGCACCAGGGATTGCTACATCATCACTTACAAATATGTAGAGAAACACAGTTTACAACAACTATTAATTGACATGTATAATATTTAACTGTAAGCAAGGGTTTTTCCATCTCAATCCTATCCTCCACCTAATCTGGGCTGAGAACAGTAACCTCTATCAACAGTTTCTGAGCTACGAGCCGGAATAAAGGGAGAACATGCTTTCTGTGACGTTCATAAAGATGACTTCATTATTTTCATTCCTCTTTTTATTTAGTACTGTTACACCTGTCTTACATTCCTATTCATGCTTATGCAAAATGAACCACATAGTAGATTTCAACAGATGAAAATGTTTTTCTCTATTATACTATTATTTATGAAAGTGCTTATTAAGAGAACATGTGTTCACAATCTATTTAAAAAAGAGTTGTTGGTCCTAGTTTGAAGACAAAAAAGAAATTACCTACCTTTGCCATGTTCACACTCACAATCCAACATTCATTATAAAATACATAATCAATAGAAAATGTAGACAAGAGCCTTGAATGACTTCAGGGTATGTAATAAAATTCCCAGAAAAGGATAGAGGCATCGGTCTTAAACAGAATTGGAAGTTGTCTCACATCTGAACGTCAGTAGTTTGAGAAATACCCAACTCACCATTATCAATAGGAGAAATATATCCCAAACATCGATAGGTATGGTAAGAGGGAAAATAAAATAAAAATCTAGGTTTTCTATATAAGAATCTATCAAGAGTGTACCAGGCCTAAGAATGGCCTGCCATTTTGTCAAACTACAGTGGACACAAAAGGCCACGGAACCCATCGCCTAAATTATGCAGAGATATCAAGCCAAAAGAGGAGCCCCCACTTAAAATGAGGAGCACAAGAAATAGTCTGTCATCTCTAAAGGAGAATTTTCCAATTAGAACACCGAAATGGCAATGGTGAACCTTCCTTGAAATGCACAATGGTTAATATATTTCTGCCCAACATACTCACCCTTCTCTTTCCCTCAGGATCATAAAGCAATCTTCCAAAAGTTGTGAAAAAAAAAGAAATCTGGTTATTTTTAATTAAATTTCTCAGTGAACTATTTGAAATCCAATTATCCTCTTTTCATAGATTGAAAGTTCTTCTCTCTTCCCTGGCATCCTCAGAATGGTATGATTCACCTTTAAAATAGAGTGCCAAGAAGTCATTTCTTGACAATATTTGAAAAAAGATTAAGATTTCCTTTTCTATCATTTTTCAGCCAGTAATTAATACAGTAATTCCTCCTGTCATCATTTAAATCCAAGGAATATATAGAGATAATAGTGTATAAGTTTATTAGCTCCAAAAATATATTGACTTAATTCTGGAAAATTATATGCTACCACTGAAAATGTTCTCTGACGGAAATCAATTTAATAATAAGGAAAAGCCACCATTCCTGGCAGGTATAGGGCAGCTATGGGAGGGTCTCAATGAATGACAGCTAATATCATTCCAGATTTCTGAACAATGCCAAGTATAAGAATTTAAAAATAATTACCAAGCAATCCTATTTAATAAGTAGCCTACTTATATCAGAGTATAAACTACTGTTCACTTTGCATGAGGCAAGGTAAATAATTTCTAACAAAAGCTGCCTCTGCAATTATTATATTAGAAATAATTAATATGAAAAAATATAAATAGGTCCTAGTAAGTGGCAAAATATTTCCAAGACAAAGTTTTATAACAAAAATAAGGGAGGGTGGGCACATTTAATATAAATACTGAACATATTGTGATGGAATTCTAATAATGCTGGCTTTTGAGAATAACATACTTTATTGAATGAGACTTTTTTTGAAAATTTGGGGTCAATTCTTCAGTTACTTAAACTGTTCTACTTGAAGACTAAAAACATGTGGTTGGATATACAAAATAGTTATCAACACAGGTAATTTTAAAGAGCAAAACATGCATCAAATGAAATTCTGAAGTTACATTCTCACTTCAGGATCGTGTGCCATATGCACCTTTTTCCAACTTTGGCTTAAAATATCTACAAGACTGTGGTCTTCGAGGCCTTGCTCCATCTGCCAGTTCTTTCTGATCCTCAGGAGACAGTAGATGATACCGCATTCCATTCATCACCATCTTAAGGCACTCAGGATTGTCTTGAATGAGGGATTCAAATGGGATGGTTTTACATAAGAAATTTTTTTGAGATAAGAGGAAATCTGATGTTAGCAAGGACATCCACCATAAAAGGCTGGCGATTCGGCGCATCATATCTCAGCCACCTGACGGTAGCATCATAAACCTCCTCCTCTGCGCTCACGGTCAGGGAGTCCTGGTTGAGCAGACTTGTTACTAGCTCAGCATCAAGGTGGAGAAACTCCTCAGTTTTGGAAACGTCAGGGAAATTATGGTCAATAAAGGCATCTGCAGTGGCTTTCAACTCAGGACAGTCTAGACGCTCTGCTAGAATGCTTAGACCGAGACAGTTTGAAGCATCCACTTGCTCTTTCAAAAAATCAACACACATGTTCTTCACAGGTTCCATCTGGTACTGGTTTGCGGCATCCAACAGAGACTGCACATTGTTGGTATTCACAGAAACCCTTGCAGTGTAAGAAAATTCCACCAGGTGTTCAATAACGTCAGGGTCTGCGTCTTTGAGTTCTACTTCAGAGGATTTTGATTCGAGCATGCCAGTTGTGAACATGACATTAAAAACTGGGCTGGCTGCAGCCAAGACCACACGATGAGCAGGGATCTCTCTTTCCTGGACCACGAGAATCACATCGCAAAAAGTTCTCTGCTTTCGCATGCCATTCATGACTGCCATGGAGCCCACCAGAAATTTCGCTTCTTCCCAAGTGTCAGGTTTCTTCTTGGTCTTTCTCTTGCTGCTCTGTGACACCCTGGAGCCTGACATCCTCCCTGAGCTCGACTCTTGTCTGAGGTTCTCCGGGCTTGGTGCAGATTGTGGACTGCAGACTGCGTTCCGGCAGGGGTCCCTTCTGTGTGGGCCGAATGCTGAGGGCAGGCTGACTATGGAGGCGGCGGCGGCTCACCCTCTGCGGAAACACCAGGCTGGGCTGTGTGGTTCCGGCAGCAGCTCCAGGGCAAGCTAGGCTGCGTCAGGGACAGAGCTGTAGCAAGGTGGTGGATGAGCCTAGGATTCCGAAAACAAGACATTTTTTGGTAGGGAAGAAAAAAAGGCTAACAAAGAGAGAAAAATAAAAATTCTTCTATCCATAAAAAAAAGATGACTTGGACACATACCAGAGGGACTCCGTAGAACCCAGTCAAGGAGAGTTGCTTAGAGGGAAATTCACCACTGCTGGAACATAGGAGGAACATCACAAAGGTAAGTAGCCACAGACCCATGGGGTTTTGAGGGCTTTGGGCACAGCTCAGTGGAAGCCTGCTGGGGCGTGACCTTGGCCCCGCCACTCTATCTGCTGGAGCAGGGACCATCTGGAGCCTGTAGTGGGGATTGGTCTCAACACAGCCACAGTATGCTTTCACCTGCCTCAGGGCTTGGACAGGACCCGTGCAGCTCCACCTGTAGGGATCAGGGTTCAGCTACACTGTTGCTTCTGCTTACATCTCTGCTCTCTGTTCCTCCACAGCCCTAGAAGGCTGTTCAGGGGCTTTTTCACAGCACAGCCACAGCTTGCCACTTCTGCGTCTGGGCAGGGACTAAACCCATACCCTGGCAGCTCCACTGGCAGGGATCAGGGTTCAGCTACATTGTTGCTTTTGTTTATATCTCTGTCTCTGTCCCCCATGGTCTTTGAGGGCTGCAGAGGGACTAAAGCCTTGCAGCTCCATGGGTGGGGAGTGGGACTCAGCTGCATAGTTGCTTTTGTTTCCCTCTCTTCCTTATATTCCCTGCACAGTCGAAACAGTCTTACTTTTAATTTTTTTCCCTCCTCTTTGTCTCTTTCTTGTTCTCTCACACTCCACTGCTGACCTCCAGAACACTCCCTTTGGCCTAGGGCATTTAAGACTGTACCACACCCAGCTAGGTGAGCTCCAACCTGTGTAGCTTGCCCGAGGCTAGGGAAAGGTCCTCTTTCCTTCCATGGGAAACTGCCCAACTTATCACTGGGGAATTCCTGCCTGTGGCCTGTGTACCTGGGGGCATAAGGCAGCTCAACCAACACTCATTAAAATTCCAAGCTGTTGCAAGAACCTCTGCTCACCAAAGAAGGCAACCCACCAGCCTTCTGGGACTCTCTCATGATAGGGAAATGACAGGAGGATAAAGTGGTAGGTTAATTCCATAGTGAAATAAGCTATAGGCAGTTCGAAGAAACACTCCTACAAGTCTCCCAAAGAGAGCCAGTGCCCTCCGACTCCCTGGAAAATGGTATCTGGCTCCTCTAAAACAACACAATGCAAACAGCCATCAGCCCCAAAGACCTCAACATAAAAATGTGAGAAACAAAGGAAAATGGCAGAAGATGTCCTAAACATAATGACATGCATAGAAGAAGCAGACATGGCGCTGCCACAGAAAGAAATTTTCAGAATGCTACTTGGAGTCATATAGGATATGAGGGAAACAATACAGAAAATGGATAAAATGATGGAAGAGGTAAAAGTCATAAACCAAAGGGAAATACAGGAGTTTAGGGAGGAGACAACAGAAACCAGTAGCAGCCTCTTGGACTTTGAGAAGCGATGGAGGAATCAGAGATCCGCATCAATGACTTGGAGGACAGCCAAGAAGACTTTAACAAACACAGACAAAAATCTAATAAGATCATCAGAGAAGCTGAAGAAAACTTAAGAGTTATGTCTGATGCTATGAAGCGGAACAATATTAGAATTATTGTGTTACCAGAGGAAGACACAACAAAGAAGTCATCTGAAACAATAGTGAGATAATTCTTGGAGGAAAGCTTCCCCAGCATAATGAGTGAAAACCAGGCAACCACTCTGGAGGCGGAAATAGCACCAGCTAGACTAGATCCCAAAAAAGAAGTCACCAAGGCACATAACAGGTAAATTATCCAACTTTGAGGAAAAGGAGAAAATCAGAAAGGGGAGCAGCTAGGGAAAAAGAAGCAATCACATATAAATGTTCTCAAATAAGAATATGCTCAGACCTATCAGCAGAAACTATGAAGAAAAGGAGTGAGTGGAGTAAGATATTCCAAAAATTGAAGGAAAATAATGCAAACCCAAGAATACTCTACCCAGCCAAATTATCGATCAAGATAGATGGAGAAGTTAGAGTCTTCCCACACAAGGAAAAACTCAAAGAATACGTTAGAAGAAACCCAGCCCTACAAAAGATCCTTGCCGACGCAGTATGGGCAAAAGAGCAACACTGAAAAAGCATATATAAGAGACCAACACCTAGAACAACCTCACCCAGAGGGCAACAAAGAGAAAACACACTTCAAGATAACATTGGCTTAAGGATGGAAAGAAGTCAAGAATGATACTCACACACATGCACAACACACTAATGAGAAAGGAACGTGTGAAAACTCCCAACACAAAAGGTATAAGATGACATCACAGAATCCGCAGATGGAGATAATAAACCTGAATATCAATGGACTGAACTCAGGCATTAAAAGACTGAGACTACCAGAATGGTTTCGAAAACACAACCCATCTATCTGCTGCCCACAGGAGACACATCTCAAAGCTACAGACAAAAATCGCCTGAGAATCAAAGGCTGGAGAAGTCCTACAAAGCAATCAGCAATACAGAAAAAGCAGGGTTGCAATTCTAATCTCGGATGAAATTGATCTCCAAGTGCCAACCAAAAAAGAGATAAGGAGGGACACTATATAATGCTCAAGGGAATGGTAGGCAAAGAACCACTAAGCATTGTAAACATATATTCCCCGAATGAGAGACCCGCTGAATACGTCAACCAAACACTACGAAAAATTAAAAATGAAATTACAGACTTGACGATTATAGTGGGTGACTTCACCACACCACTCCCTGAGAAAGATAGATCACAGAGAAAGAAACTCAACAAGGAAGCTAGAGAGCTAAACTCCACAACTAGAAAATTTGACCTGATAGATATTTACAGAGCTTTTCATCCAAAAACAAAACAAAAAATTCATGTTATTTTCAAGTTCTTATGGCACATATTCGAAGATAAACCACATGCTGGGGCATAAGGCAAATCTACATAAATTTAAGCACATTGAAATAATACATATCTCTCGCTCTGACCACTGTGTCATAAGGCTGGAAATCAACAAAAGGAAGACAAAGAAACAAGAGCAAACAATTGGAGGATGAATAACTCTCTACTGCAAATGGAGTGTGTACTGGCGCAAATTTGAGATGAAATTGGGAAATTTCAAGAAACCAACGAGAATGAGCACATTAAGTTCCAAAAGTTATGGGACACAGCAAAGGCAGTCATCAGAGGAAGTTTCATAGCAATACATGCACATCTGAGAAAGGAAGAGAGACTCAGGACTGATATGCTGGCACAAAATTTACGACTAGAGCAGAGTCAGCAGGACAATCCTACTAATAGAAAAAGAAAAGAAATTATAAAAATCAGGGCTGAGATTCAGGAGAGGGAAAATAAGAAAACTATACAAAATAAACTATAGAAAAAACGAACCCCAATCCTACACAAAATCTTCCAGAGCATATAAAAAGATGGCAAACTCCCAAATTCCTCCTATGAAGCTAGTATAAGTCTGATACCAAAACCGGGCAAGAATCCCACAAGAATCGAGAACTACAGATCAATATCCCTAATGAACATTGATGCAAAAATCCTTAACAAAATACTAGGCAACAGACTACAAAAGAATATAAAACAAACATTTCACCATGACGAAGTTGGATTCATTTTCAGGGATGCAGGGATGGTTCAACATACGAAAGACCATTAGTATTATTCATCACATTGACATGAAAAATTATAAGAATCACATGATAATATCCATAGATGCAGAAAAAGCATTCGACAACATCCAACACCAATTCCTGTTTAAGACACTAGCGAAGATAGAAATGGAAGGAAAGTTCCTGAAGACAATACAAGCTATATGTGAAAAACCAACAGACAACCTGGTAGTCAATGGAGAAGACTAACACATTCCCACTGAAAAGGGGGACCAGGCAAGAATGTCCTTGTCCCCACTCTTATTTAATATTGTGCTGGAGGTATTAGCTAACAGCATAAGGCAAAGAAGAGACATCAAAGATATTCGTCTGGGGAAGGAAGAGGTGAAACTATCGTTATTTGCAGATGATATGATTTTATATATGGAAAATCCCAAAAGTTCCACAAGGGGAGTACTAGAAGCAATAGAGGAGTTTGGCAAAGTGGCAGGATACAAGATCAACAAAAGTCCATCACATCAGATAAGGCCACAGAAGGGGAGATAAAAAAAGGTGTTACCTTTCACAATAGCCAAATACAAATTGAAATATCTAGGGATATACCTGACTTAAAAAACAAAAGATCTATATGGGGAAAACTACAGAACACTATTGCAAGAAAACAATAGTGACCTCAACAAATGGAAGTGTATGCCATGCTCATGAATTAGAAGACTCAATATAGTCAAGATACCAGTTCTGCCAATGGCACTATATAAGTTTAATGCAATCCCGATACAATTACCCTCATCTTTCCTCACAGAAGTGGAAAACTAATGATGAACTTCATATGGAGAGGGAAGAAACCTAGAATTAGCAGAGAACTCCTCAAAAAAAGGGCTTGATTTACCTGACTTCAGCATATACTATACAGCCACAGTTGTCAAAACCACATGGTATAGGTACAATGACAGATACTCAGACCAATGGAAAAGAACTGAAAACCCAGAAATAAAATCATCAGCATACAGGCAACTGATCTTTGATAAGGGTCACACACATATCAAATGGGAAGCAGATTCCCTCTTTAAAAAGTGGTGCTGGCAGAGGAGGCACAAATTGAAAAATGGGATATACTGAAAATAAAACACTTGTGTACATCTAAAGAATTCACCAAGAGAGTGATAAGAGAGTCCACAGACTGGGAAAACATCGTTAGCAATGACACATCAGACAAAGGTCTTATTACTAAAATTTACAATACGCTGCTAGATTCCAAAAAGAAAAAAAACCAATAGCCCACTTGAAAGATGGGCAAAGGACTTGAACAGAAATTTTACAGGGACAGAAATTCGAATGGCCAACAAACATATGAGAAAAAGTTCCCGATCTTTAGCCATAAGAGAAATGCAAATTAAAATAACAATGAGGTACTACCTGACACCCTCAATGGTAGCCCAATTCAAAAAACCAGAAAGCAACAAGTGTTGGAGGGGCTGTGGGGAGACAGGAACTCTCATCCACTGCTGTTGCACTTGTAAGTACGTACAGCCACTATGGAAATTAATCTGGCGATACCTAAAACAGATGGAAATAGAGTTACCATATGACCCAGCAATCCCCCTACTGGGCATATACCCAGAAGAGGCAAGAAACAAACCAAGACCAGACATCTGTGCTCCAATGTTCATTGCGGTACAGTTCACAATTGCAAGGACTTGGAAGCAACCCAAATTTCCATCAACTGACGAGTGGATTAAAAAAACTGTGGTATATACATACAATGGAGTACTACGTATCGCTAAAAAGCAGTGATGAACGTATGAGGCACATAGCGGCATGGGAAGAACTGGAGGAAATCATGATAAGCGAAGTAAGTCAGGCACAAAAGGACAAGTACAACATGAGCCCGCTGAGGTAAGAATTTAAAAATTTTTTTAAAAACCAAAGTGGCATAGGGGGAAAAGCTACTGTATACAAACATTTGTGGGGTGAAGACTGTGTAGTATGGCAGAGACCAGACCAAAACCAGGGATGCACATGGTAGACAATGGTGGAGGAGGGGGGGAAAGGAAAACAAAAGGAAGAAAAGAGTAGTGGGGGCATGGGGCACTAATCCACCCAAGGGAGGGTATTGTTTATATCTCCACAGGGAAAGTGGGACCAGACTTCAACCCAGTGCCGCAAGGTGTGAATGCAATATCCGGCGTGGTGTAGGGAACCAGTGGAGAGGTCTGGGAGGCTGGCCCCAGCACCATAAATTAAGTGGATTCCTGCCCCTCCCCCCAAAATAATTTGTTCCAAAGGATGACATTGACTCTGCAGCTCCGGGAGATGAACATATCTTATCAGAGCACACGGGAGTAGATGAAGGGGCAGGAGGAGAGAGTGCAACACAGCCTGGCCCACAAGGCCGTGAGGATGATGTTCCTGAGTAGAGCAGCCAGTCCATAGAGAGAACAACATGGCTGGCCCCACTATGAGAAATGATGCCCCTCATTGGCTAAGGGCTATACAGGGGACTGTACCGGAGACACAGTGTGGGAATTGCACCTGACCTGATCCCACCACACTGAGGCAAAGCACTGGGGGAGTGCAGCAGAACAGCAAGGGAATGGAGTGTCAAGGTCCACAGGGAATGCTGAAAGTGGACTTTGGGGCCAGGGCGTGGTGCCCTAACAGTCTAGACTGGAAAACGCTCCTAAGGGCCAGCAAATGATCCCTGAACTAACTACAAGCTTTGCTCTTGGGAAGTGTTTTGTTTTGTTCTTTGTCAGTGGTTTGTTGTTGTTTTGTTGTCAGGTTGTATACTGTTGCTTTGTTTTCCTCAGTCTTGTTTTCGTGCATGTTAGTGTCTCCACAGGTCTGTCTGAATAGGACAGGCTGGATGAACTATCTGGAGGAAAAACAATGGGACCAACAGTTCTGGGAGGACTTGAGGTGGTGGGTAGGGTGGGTAAGGAAGTGGTGTTCACAAACACAGGGACAAGGGAACAACATGGGACCCCAAATGGTAGAGAAAGGGGAGTGGCAGGTCTGGTGGTGAATGATCAAGGGTAAGGTTGCTTAGAGAAGAGGTATACTCTAGCCCAGGTGGCGACGAAGCATGGTAGTAGGGCAGGAGGAAAGTCAAGGGAGATGGAAGAAAGAGCTAGGAGTCAAAGGGCATTTATGAAGGTCTAGACAAAGACATGTACATGCAAATATATATAGGAGGATGGGAAAGTAGATCGATGTGTCTATATTTATAGGTTAAGTATTAAGGTGGCGGAAGGACCTTGGGCCTCTACTCAAACACTCCCTCAATGCATGAATACTTTCTTTAATTAAATTGGAACTCTATGATGCTCACTCTCCCGACACAACTGCTGGAGCCAAAGTGGGTGAACAAGGAAATGTGGTAAAGAAAGCTGATGGTGCCCGACTATCAAAAGAGATAGTGACTGGGGTCTTAAAGGCTTGAAGATAAACAAGCGGCCATCTAGCTCAGAAGCAACAAAGTCCACATGGAAGAACACACCAGCCTGTGTGATCGAGTGGTCCCAAAGGGATCAGTTATCAGGCATCAAAGAACAAAAAAATCCTATCATTGGCTGCACGCCTCCATGATAGGATCGCTGAAGACAAATGGGTGCATAAGCAAATGTGGTGAAGAAAGCTGATGGTGCCCGGGTATCAAAAGAGATAGTGACTAGGGTCTTAAAGGCTTGAAGGTGAACAAGCGGGCATCTAGCTCAGAAGCAAAAAAGCCCACATGGAAGAAGCACACCGGCCAGTGTGATCATGAGGTGCCAAAGGGACCAGGTATAAGGCATCATGCAAAAAAAAAAAGATATATGTGTGTATATGTATATATGTGTGTGTGTATATATATATATATATATATATATATATATATATATATATATATATACACCATATTGAATGAAGGGGGAAGTGCAGAGTGGACACCC
The DNA here is from genome assembly GCF_050624435.1 of Tenrec ecaudatus. NCBI lineage: Eukaryota > Metazoa > Chordata > Mammalia > Afrosoricida > Tenrecidae > Tenrec > Tenrec ecaudatus. The sequence continues at coordinate 113,476 of NW_027459321.1, read as the reverse complement.
AAGGCCCAAGTTCGGCCAATGGAGATCCCCTCACAGAGGGGTTCAGGAGAGGAGATGGGTCAATGAGGGTGCGAGGTAGTACCGATGAAGAACACAGCTTTCCCCCGGGTCCTGGATGCTTCCTCCCCCCAACTACCATGATCCGAATTCTACCTTGCAGGGCTGGATAGGGCAGAGGTTGTACACTGGTGCATATGGGGGCTGGAGGCACAGGGAATCCAGGGTGTATGATACCTTCAGGACCAGGGGTGTGAGGGGCGATGCTGGCAGAGCGGAGGGCGAGTGGGTTGGAAAGGGGGAACTGATTACAGGGGTCCACGTGTGACCTCATCACTGGGAAAGGAATGGAAGAGAAGTGGGGGGAGGGAGACTCCGGATAGGGCAAGATATAACAAAATAACGATGTATAAATTACCAAGGGCACATTGGGAGGGGGGAGCGGGGAGGGCGGGGGAAACAAAAAAAAAAGAGGACCTGATGCAAAGGGCTTAAGTGGAGAGTGAATGCTTTGAGAATGATTGGGCCGGGGAATGTATGGATGTGCTTTATACAATTGATGTGTGTATATGTATGGATTGTGATAAGAGTTGTGTGAGTCCATAATAAAATGTAAAAAAAAAAAAAGAATGATGAGGGCAACAAATGTATAAGGGTGCTTTGCTCAATTGATGTATGTATGGATTGTGATAAGAGATGTATGATCCCCAATCAAAATATTTATTAATTAAAAGAAAAAAAAGTGTTGCTGGAAAAATGTGGATATTTACCTGCAAAAAATGAAGCAAGACACTTATCTCACTCCATGCACAAGACAGGAACTCTCATCCACTGCTGGTGGACTTTTAAGTATGTACAACCACTATGGAAATTGATCTGGTGATATGGAGAACAGATGGAAATAGAGTTACCATACGACCTAGCAATCCCCCTTCTGGACATATACACAGAAGAGGCAAGGAACAGACCAAGGCCAGACATCTGTCCTCCAACGTTCATTGTGGCACAGTTCACAATTGCAAGGACTTGGAAGCAACCCAAATTTCCATCAACTGATGATTGGATAAAAAATCTGTGGTATATACATGTAATGGAGAACTACACATTGCTAAAAAGCAGTGATTAACGTATGAAGCACATAACGGCATGGGAAGAAGTGGAGGAAAGCATGCTAAGTGAAGTAAGTCAGGCACAAAAGGACAAATACAACATGAGCCCACTGAGGTAAGCATTAAATAGAAAAACGAAAAAGGGGCATAGTGAGAAAGCTATTGTATACAAACCTTCTTGGGTTGAGGACTGTGTAATATGGCAGGGACCAGATGAAATCCGGGGATGCACATGGTAGACAACAGGGGAAGAATTGGGAAAAGGAAAAAATAAAGGATGAAAATAAGGAAGAGATGGTGGAGGGGTATGGGGCGTTGACCCGTCCAAGAGGAGGGTATTGTTTGTGTGTCCACAGGGAGAGAGGGACCTGATTCGACCCAGTGCCCCAAAGTGTGGGTGTGACACTGTGTTATGGAGTGGCGAGACAGTGGAGAGGTCTGGGGGGCTGGTCCCGGTACCAAATACTGGATGGATGCCTGCCCCTCCACCCAGAAGAATTTATGTCAAGCAACAGCATTGAGTCTGCAGCTCTGGGAGAGGGACATATCTTGTAGGCGCACACAGGGCCAGATGAAGGGGGAGTGGGAGAGAGTGGAGCATATCCTGGCCCACCAGGCCCTGAGGACGATGACCCCAATTAGAGCAGTCAGTCCACAGAGAGGGCCACATGGCCCATGGGGTCAGCACCAGAGACACAGTGTGGGAATTGCGCCCGATCTGAACCCACCACACCAAGGCAAAGCACTGAGGGCTTGAAGCGGGCAGCAAGGGAATGGAGTGGCAAGGTCCCCAGGGAATGCTGAAGCTGGACTTTGAAGTCATTGTGTGGTGCCCCAACAGACTGGACTGGAAAACACTCCGAAAGGCCAAGAAACGATCCATGAACTAATTAGAAAAATGATGATTTTATGCATAAATGATTCTAAATATATCATAAGTACTATAGTTGATAAACTCAAAAATGTTTTCGGCTACATTTCAGCACATATTAACTTTGTACATCAATCCTTACTCATTCACTGCTAATCACCATCTCCCAAACCATTAACCCTTATACGTTAACCTGCTGAGTATCCTTACAGAACACTGATAACTAGCTGAAAAGTCACGCATCCTCCAGAACTACAAACACCCTGCGCATTACCTGATGTCGCAGCAAAGTTAACATGTGCTTAACAAATCCAATGACCATACACACTAAATCTAACCTAAAGCAGTTATTCCACTTCTTTGAATGAGAGTCACAACCTGGACTATAGTCTATCAACTTAACCCTAACCTTATGACCCTACATCTCAAGTGCAGAAACTACCCCCGAAAACTCCAATGCTTAAACATTATTTCTACATCATTATCACTTAACATATATGCTCCTAATCAACTCAAAAGATAATCTGTTAGGCAGAAACTTTCTAAGTATAATGACCTTTAATCTGTCCACCAACACCTGAAACTCAAATCATCACAATTAACTCCTAATTCTATCCCTTGATTCTTGTTCTTGAAGCAGGAACATTGATTAATCTCAGGACCTGGCTTGCAATCGTTAAGTACAGACTCAGTCTTTAGCACACTAAAACCCTAAGCTAGGCACCAAACCTAACACACCGAAATAACTCACGCTGCTAATTATGTGTGTGGACCTGTCTCCTCTCCCAGATTTTACCTATATGTAAGAGACTGCGAGAGGTAGACATGCAAAATTAGGAGACACCAACACATCCTCTGTTTTCAGTTAACGTTTACAAATGGTTCATGAAATTTGGCAAAATGAAGGAATATATAAATGTTTAAATATGACAAAAAGCATATGACCAAGAGCTAGCCCAAAACATTTGTGGTCCTCTGCTCTACTGTGTCCTACACTCAAGGAGTCTTCTCTGCTATTAGACATATGCAGGGATGTGGTACCCAATAACCAAGGTGACCAAGAGCGAAATTGTACTTGCTCACTAATTGGTAGGTCACAATGTATCCTGGTTTCTCCCTCAAAGATGTAGTGAATCCATGTTTAATGAAACAAATAAAATAATGGATATTCTACCTTTGACTCCCTCCATTCCCTCTTTCCCAGGGACCCTCATGTCAAAAGAGATGAACGTGGTATCAAATTAAAAGTGCCATGATCTCCATTTTTTGAAACCGTGATCTCCATTTTTCACAACATTGGACTTTTCCCTCAGAATTAACGGCTTTGAGGAACATGTAACACACCCTTCTAACCCTAAAATATTTGGGTTTGTAACTACTTGAGTTTCCAGAAAACCAACCACTTAACCTCACAAGACATACTTCAAGTAGGAGCTGCAGCTTCACCCTTAAGTGTAAAGATGTTATTCCCATGGACATCCTATGGGTCCAGTGCCAGGAACGACCTCTCAGCGCACACTGGGCTCTCTACTCTTGGAGAAATAAGTCCTACAAGAGTCACTCGTGATAACAACAGTGGCCAACCCCGCGCTGACTTAATCGGTTAAATCCTGACCAGGCACCCCGAGTGTGTGGATATCTAAATATACCCTGGAATGAAAGTGAGACCCGGATGTGGACAAACCAGCAACTAAGAAGTCATTAGTGGAGGTTTCAGAGTCAGCGTGTTAGCACAGGCTGAATATCTTTGAGCTCAACCCAGGGGCTTCCGGAGGCAAAAGGCTATGTTCCTCCCTGAGCCTGTCTTACATACCTACTAGCTGAGGGTACCTGGCATGTAATAGGTCCCCGAGCCTAGGTTCCAGGTACTCTTATCTTCCAGGAAGCACAAAATATCCAAGCAAGGATGATCAACACAGCACAGCCTGATCTGAAATCCAAATCCGCCTGAATTTCAGCACCTTCAATTATCTGCGTCCAGCCTCACCTGGATCCTTAGCAGGAGCTGGAAATTAAGGAGGCAACGTGAGAGACTGATTAAAGGGTAATCACCTTTAATTACACCAACATCATTATTAAATCAGTGAAATTTATACTCCAGGAGCCTTTCTCATTGGAATATCCATCCTTTGGTGAGTGCAGAAAATCAGGGGTTCTCAACCTTCCTAAGGCCACAACCCTTTCATACAGTTCATCGTGTTGTAGTCCAAACATAAAATTATTTTCATTGTTACTTCATAACTGTCATTCTGCGACTGTTATCAATCAGGTGAACCCTGTGAAAGGGTCGTTCGACTCCTAAAGGGTTTGTGACCCACAGGTTGAGAACCACTGTTCCAGATGAAGGCAGAATAAACCCGGGGTGGATTGGGTGAAGTTGCTGTAGGAGATGTTCTTAGGGAACACTTGGAGCTATAGGAACACCTTTCAAACATAGACACACAGGCACACACATGAAAATATTAGCAAATAAGAACGTCAAATGTACGCAGAGAATCCAAAAGCCAAGTGAATTAAGAGACCATGAATAACATTTAATATAAAATAAGGGCTCACCCAAAACCCAGAGCTTAGCATCATGATTTGTGTGTTTGTTGCCTTATAAAATGTAATATTTGATGACACTTTTTTCTCTTAATCTCATTTATCAAACAAGGTTTATTCATCAGTAAATTAACTCTCGTCAAACTTCATTGTGCATTGTTCACCCAGAACCACCCCTTAAATTTTATATATTATCTCTCTCTCTGTCTCTCTTTTTCACTCTCTTTCTTTCTCCTTTCTGTGTGGACTGCTTAAATTTTTTCACATTTTTAATTTATGAATGCCAAGAGGGCACTACACCATCGTCGCAAGGCATAATTGTCAATGAAAGCAAATTAATTAATTTAAAAGAATTTTTAGCTCAAATATGTCTTTTTAATTATATGTATCTTATTTGGAGATGTTAAAATAAATGGGATTAACAATGAATGGTAAAATTTTTTATCACCATTGTTTGCAAAACTCTGCTCAGAAACACAGAGAAGACTAAGGCCAACATCAGCTTGAGACATGATGTCCCCTAGCTGGAGAGTACATTGCCAGAGAACCATACGGGTGATACATGGTGTGTAATGAGCCTGGTCTGACCCTCACCTCCCTCCACAGTGGTGTGAACCAATAAGGGAACAGAGCATGTCTGCAATGGGAGCCAAGCCGAGCCATAATGCCCCTGAGTAGCTGCAAAAATAGACTTCAGACTAGAAGGAGCAGTTTCCGGAAACCCCCAGGACTGGTGGGGAGATAGTCATAAAGGTCAGCGGTCAAACCTAGGATTATATATGCTTTCATGTTTGAGGGGTTTTTTTGCCTAGCTTCCCCCCACCCCTTTTTAAATCAATATTTTCTTTTTTGTTTTGTCTACGCTTTTGTTGTTTTGCCTACCCATAGAGGCATGGGAAGTAACTGGACCAATTGTTCTGGAGGGCCTTGGGGGAGAAGGGAGTGGAGAGAGGTAGCGGTGATCAAACAATTCCATAGATAGGGGAACTACTATGGAATTAAATGAATAATGAGGAGGACTTAGACATCCTGGGGATGTTAGAGCAATAGCAATTTAGCTGAGAGGCATTACTAAGAGACAGAAAAGGGTTGAGTGTGATGGTAGGACAGGGGGAATGAAAAAAGAAATACAGAAAAGATCTAGGAAGCAAAGCTATGGATAGAGGTATAAACATATCGGTGTGCATGTGTGAATATATTAATTCACAAAATAGAGGTATTGGATTATGTACATATATTTGTATGGCCATACATTGAGGAAGTGGATGGACTTTGGATTTCAACTACACAAGAACACTTTGTTCTAACAACGTGCCAATTTTACTGCAATTTTATTTAAACTCAAGTTAATTGGGTAAAAACATAACAATGGTTGAGAGAGAAGACTTAATAACACATTCTATGAGACCAGTAATAATCTGATACTAGTATCAGATAATGATACTTCCAAAAACTGTAGACCGATATTGATAATGGAGCTACATGAAAAAAAATTTTTTGTAAATATTAGAAACCGAGTCAGACAATATTTGTTCAATACTTTCGTGATTCCCTTCTTCCCTGTCTGCTAAATCCTGTCCTTGATCTTACTTACATGATGGGTTAGCCTAGTAGGGGGTGAGTTCAGTTCCGGACATGAGAGTGACCAAAGGCCATTTCCTTGAGGGTCTCTTTTGTGAGTCTGAGTTTGGGTCCATATTTTTTTCGCACTCTCTCCAGGACTTTCTAATGGCATCCTTTTGGAGCACTTGGTAGCGGTAGCTGGGCACATCTCCTTCTGCTGATCAATCACTAACTTTAGGTGAGCAACCCAATGGGAAGTAGCTTGTATAACCGATGGAAAGTTTTGGATTCTCATTGCATGCTATAGTGGGTGGGGTGGATCTACAATGAATGAACAAACCCCTGTTTGAGAAGAGGGTATAAGTTGGTCTGCTAACTTAAGACTAGCACTTAGGAATCACCTATAACACCCCAGGAGAACGAATGAGCGTTCTACTCCAGCAAAGATTTTCATTCTTGGAAACTCACCAGGGAAGTTCTACCCTGTCCTATAGTATCTATCTGAGTCTGCATTAACTCAATGACAATAAGGTTTTTATGGCGGGGGTAGGGGAAAGGGAAATTAAAGATTTATCCATGGAAACAGAAAACTCACATGAAAGCAGGTGTGGTAGCTACATAGTTTCATTTCAACTTGGTAAATAAGTCTAGGGGTGGAGGTTAGCCTGTTAGTAAGGTCACAACCTGATGATGCCTCCTGGGGGCATAACCTTCTCATGTAGAATCTGCAAACTTCCACTCTTTTTCCCTGGAGCTGGGCTACCCTCTCTTTCTGCTTCACCTTCCTGCTATTGAGTAACTTGGAGAGCTGGAAGAGCCACATGGAAACCCACACCAGCCCTAAATGCTTCTACCACAATTTGATACACAAGATTTTTCACTCACAGGCCTATGGTCCTCCTGCATTCCTCATCATTGCATGTGCTGTGTGAATCCGAAGAGGAAATTATGGACCAGTATCAGACATAAGGGCTAATATCAGACTTATATGGTTGATCTGGATTGTGGTGTAACGTTTTCTTGTTACCTATTAGTCATTGCTGTAAATCTCTTTCTTACACATATTTGAATGACCCTGGATTTGTTTCTCTAGTCAACCCAGTCTAACACAACAGGTATTTCCAGAGAAGTCGCCCTTTAGTTGGAAAATCTAGACTGCTTCCCAAGATCTATTGATAAGATGTCTCCATCAGAACTTGAAACATAAATCAGTTTTATTCAGAAAATATTGGCTGATAAGTGACGTTTGTGGATTCCTGATAAAGTCAGGTGACAGTTTTCTGTACATTCTGTGGAACTATCTGACCATATTGGGAAATGTAACACAGTGTTACAATTCTCCTATCTCCATTTTCAGCCAGCAACTCTGGAATATGACTTGAACTTTCATAAAGAAATTCCAGTATATCAGGCATAAAAGAAGCACAATCCTTATGGATACAAGATAGTCGGGAAATACTTCACTTTGATCTTTCCCATAAACACTTGTTCTGAGAGTCCTGGCAGCCAAGAGTTCCTTGCAGGAAACAAATTTAAATTTAAAATAACTCAACTTGGAAAAGCCTTCCCCACGGTCCATAGACTTGACCTCTTGGACCGATTGAAACACAAGGGATTTTAAATTAAATTAGCGGAGTGCATGAATCATAATAAGCACCATAGAAGAACATAACTCTCATGTTTAACTGTCCCCAAAGCTTCATGATGAAATCAAACAAGGAGATAGTACAAATTCCAACTCTAAGGACAGGCAAGTTTAACAACCATTCTCTATTCTATGTTCTTCCATACCCTTTTCAGTGCTCCTGCTTAATTTTTATTTTTTAAATTTTGTTAAACTGACATATAACTTACCTAGATGTGCATGCTAGGTACTTCTCTTTTCCTAAAAATCAGTCACACACTACAGTGCTTTAGGTCGCAGAATAATTCGTTACCACAAGGTTTAGCAAGGGCCTTAGTTATTGCTTCACCCCCATTAACACCTTTCAGGATTGGATTGTTGGTTGTTTCCATGTAGTTAGGAGGATGCACATCCAGGGAATCTGATCACAGGCTTACACACCCAACGTACATGATTTTATTTCACCCACGTCACCCATGCACTGTGTCTGCTATGAGGGAAAGTACTGCTGCCTTGGCCTTTGTTATATGAGTCTTTGCAGCTGCAGTCTCAGCCACAGCTGTGGGCACTCTGGTGAGGACCACCTCTCCTTGGCCCCTCCCTCAGCCCCATCCCAGGCCAGCCAGGCCACACCCACCCCATCACCAGGCACCTGTGTTGCTGCCTCAGCAGAAATGGGCAGGGAAGAGTTTCCTTGAGAGGAAGTGATGGCAGAGATCCTACTCCTCCCTGTCCCCGTCAGCTCCTCCCACCCCAGGTCACACTCAGAAAGGGTCAGAAGTGGAGGTGTCTTAGCTGGAACTATATCTCAGAGCAAGAAAGCCGCTGTCCGTTCTCTGCTCGCTGTGCCAGAGAAGGGCCCATAGCCTGAGCACCCCTTTAGTGACCCTCCCAGGTGGGAGGCACTGGGCTCCGGGAAATGTATGTGGGCAGTGGCCATTTTAGTCCAGCTGACTAGGGTGCAAGCGCCCTTTCTCTCCCCCTAGGAACCCTGCCAGCACTTCTCTTGGTGAGAGGTGGGCCGGTGTCCCTGAGACCGGTCCTATTTCCCCGCTTTCAGGTTGGTTGTGGTCAATGGTGGGAGTCCCTGTTGGAGAAAAGGGATCCCACCTGGGGTTTTGGGCTTCAGGGTTCCCTGATTCTCTCTTTGTGGGTCTCCTAAGAACCCCTCCCTTGTTTCTTTCCACACAGGGACGCCTCCTCCCCTAGACTCCTTGCTCCTCCTCAGCTCAAAGGTGAGCCCCGGGGTCTTGTTCTGCTGACCTCCCTCTGGATCCGACCAGAGTCTGTTCTACGGGCAAGATCTCTTGCTGGTCTGTGACAGAAACGTCTTCGCTGGCTTTAAAATATTGATAGTGGCCTTTTTTCTTATTCCATGTTTATATTTTTATCTATATTTTACTGTTTTTTTCCTTTCCACTAAAATTTGTTTCAGTTTGTTATGGTTTCTCAGTTTATGAAACACAGGAGTGGATGACTACAGATAAGAAATGATAGGAGGGTTTGTAGGGGATGTCCAGTTGGGGTGGGGGTGGGTGGTGTCTGAGTTGGGGAAGGGGAGGCGATTTGGGGAGCAAACAATGAAGGAAGGAGGGAACTGAGCACTAGAACTAATGGTGACAACAGAAGTCATTTAAAGGTGATTTAATCGTCATGGGGAAAAAGACAATGTTCAATGGATTGTTGTTCGAATTGTACAATTCTTCTTGAGATGTTTGAATTGTGGGATATGTGCAGTAAGTGCCCCAAAAGGTATTAAAAAAAAGAAGGTCTCCATCATGAAAACTAACGAACTAAATAAACTATGCATGAGTCAAAAACCAAAGCAAAACATGCAAACCAAACACTAGGTAGTGCCAATGTGTTTGACTTCTTTCTCTGAGATGCAAACGGAAGTGACCCTGAAACGGGCCCTTGGGTTTTGAACGTTGTGAGGCTGAAGGACAATTTACTTGGAGCTAGTGTAGTGGGCAATGGCCTTGGTGCCCTCGGCCATGGCGCGCTTGTCCAGCTGTTCCAGTAGTTGCAGGTGCACAGCCGTCTGAATGTCCCAGGCGGTGGTGGTCGAGTAGTATGGAATATGGAGTTTAGATGATGTGGGTGATGTACACGAAGGTGTCATTGTTCAACAAGTTCACAATGCCCATGACCCTTGGTGCTGGAGTCCACGTGGACTTCCTTGAGCACCTTGTTCGCATACACAGAGTAGGCCTCCTTCCTCCGCTGACATTTCTTGCTGTGCTTCCACTGAGCCATAGCTGCATCCTTTTGGGGCCCCTCCATGGGGCAGGGACTTAGCGGGGTCAGCTGGGTTGTTTGACTGGGACGGTACACCTGGAAAAGTTAACGCAGGTGTCCTAAGGTGAGCTCAGGGGGGATAGAAACTCTTGTGGAGAGTCAGGGAAAAAGCTAGCTTGATCTTGATTTTCAGTATGAATACAGACCATAAAAGTGGAGCCTCATGATTCTTCTGACCTTTTGACTTTTTAGAAGGAGGTGTCAGAAAAACTCCCACAGGGATAAGTGGCATGTGTTGGCCAAGCATTCACAGGGACTGTCTGATGTATCCCACTGCCCTCTTCTTTGCTGTCTATCACCCAGGGAGGAGGCTATACGTAGATTCTTGTAATCAGTTGCCCCTTTCTACCTCACATTCCCTCCACCCTCCAGGCATTGCTACTCTCACCACTGGTCCTGAAGGAGTCATTTGTCCTGGATTTCCTGTGTTTCCAGTTGCTATTTGTATCAATGTACATCCTTTGGTCTAGCCAGATTTGTAAGGTAGAATTGGCCTCTCCAGATTTGTAAGGTAGATCATGATAGTGAGGGGGGAGAAGCATTTAAGAACTAGAGGAAAGTTATATGTTTCATCGTTGCTACCCTGCACCCTGACTGGCTCATCTCCTCCCCACAATCCTTCAGTAAGAGGGTGTCCAGTTGGCTACCGATGGGCTTTGAGCGTCCCCTCTGCACTCACCCACATTAACAATGATATGATTTTTTGTTTCTTGATGCGTGATACCTGATCCCTTCGACAGCTCCTGGTCACACAGGCTGATATGTTTCTTCCATGTGGGCTTTGTTGCTTCTGAACTAGATGGCCACTTGTCTATCTTCGAGCCTTTAAGACCCCAGATGCTATATCTTTTGATAGCCGGGCAAGATCAGCTTTCTTCACCACATTTGCTTATGCACATGTTTGTCTTCATTGATCATATCAGGAAGGTGTGAACCCACTGATAGGATTTTTAGTTCTTTGATGTCTGATAACTGGTCTCTTCTGCAACTCTTATTCAGACTGGCTAGTGTACTTCTTCCATGTGGGCTGATACATCTCAGCTAGATGGCCACTTGTTTATCTTCAAGCTTTTAAGACCCCAGATGCTATATCTTTTGATAACAAGGTACCATTAGCTTTCTTCCTCAAGGTAATATCTTTCCAGCACTGTAAAAAGGTGTTGATCCCCTGATACATCCAATGCAATGCAGCTGTTGATCTCTTGACTGTTACTATCACCATTCAGAGTGGTTTTCTTTTTTTGGGGGGGGGGGCAGTGTTCATAAACTAACCTTTTCTGGAAGGAGTTAAAATTACTCAAGCTTAGATTAAGAATGTTGATCAAGGAAGGATTCAGATAATGACTGGGGTCGGGAGGAGGAAGCATTTAGGAACGAGAGGAACATTGTTTTTTTCATCGTTGCTACATCGGACCCTGACTGGTTCGTCTCCTCCCCAAGACCCTTTTGTAAGGGGATGTCCAGTGGCCTACAAAAAGGCTTGCAGGTCTAGCTAGACCAGGGGATGTACACTGGTAGAGGTGGGAACTGGAAACACAGGTAATCCAGGGTGGATGATCCTCTCATGGCCAATGGTGTGATTGGCAATATTGGGAGGGCACGGGGAGGGTGAGTTGGAAAGGGGGAAGCAATTTCAAGTATCTACATGTGACTTCCTACCTCGGGGACAGACAACAGAAAAGGGTATGAAGGGAGACGTGGGACAGAGGAAGATATGACAAAATAATAATTTATAAATTATCAATGGTTTATGAGGGAGTGGGTAGTGGTGAGGGAGGGGAAAATGAGGACCTGATGTCAAGGGGCTTTGGTGGAGAGCAAATTTTTTGAGAATGATGAGGGCAATGGATGTACAAATGTGCTTTACACAATGGATGGATGTACGGATTGTGATAAGAGTTGAAAGAGCCCCTAATAAAGTGATTTTTTTTAAAAAGAAAGAATGTTGATCAAGTAGGTCCAACTTTATTCTTTAACCAGCCTGCTTCAGAGCTCTGCGATTGAAACATGGACTTAAGACCTAGGGGAATGGCGAGTCCTATATTCCAGATGTTTATGGTGAATGGGCATGACAGAGTCAAAAATAAATAGTGTATTTTTCTACTAGCTTGACTTACATACTAGTTTTATAGGGGCACAAACATACACCCCTGTCAAATAACTGCCACTTCACAACTTCCTGACTAAGAAACTCACTAGGGGTTGAAAAGCGCAATGTCAATGACATCAAACCAGCATATCCAACTAGCCACTTCAGGCTAATGTCTCCCTACTTTCTCACAGCCTCTTCCCGTCACATTCGTTTTGTGATCCTACCCTTCCATGCTCCTGGTGGAGCAAGTTTCACAAGTGCATTCCAAGATACTAGCTTTCTATCTCTCCCTAGAAGTCCAAAACTATGGGTGAGATGTGGGTGTTAGTCCGATAATCAGGAAAAGGGATTACTAAAATGAAATGTTAAGGGGAAGAAATTGTTGGTAGAAAGGTACACCGATAGTAGCACTGAAAGCATTGGTCATACCTCATAATTCTGTAAATTTTTAAAGTACATTGTAAATGTTTTTCTGTTTTTGTTTTTTTATTGAAATAATTCTTTTCTTTTTTTACATTTTATTTGGGACTCATACAACTCTTATCACAATCCATACATATACATACATCAATTGTATAAAGCACATCCATACATTCCCTGCCCCAATCATTCTCAAAGCATTTGCTCTCCACTTAAGCCCTTTGCATCAGGTCCTCTTTTCCCCCTCCCTCCCCTCTACCCCATCCCTCATGTGCCCTTGGTAATTTATACATCGTTATTTTATCATATCTTGCCCTATCCAGAGTCTCCCCTCCCCCCTTCTCTGCTGTCCCTCTCCCAGGGAAGAGGTCACATGTGGATCCTTGTAATCAGTTCGCCCTTTCCAACCCACTCACCCTCCACTCTCCCAGCATCGCCCCTCACACCCTTGGTCCTGAAGGTATCATCCACCCTGAATTCCCTGTTTCTCCAGCCCTCATATGTACCAGTGTACAGCCTCTGCCCTATCCAGCCCTGCAAGGTAGAAATCAGATCATGGTAGTTGGGGGGAGGAAGCATCCAGGATCTGGGGGAAAGCTGTGTTCTTCATCGGTACTACCGCGCACCCTAATTAACCCATCTCCTCTCCTAAACCCCTCCATAAGGGGATCTCCAGTGGCCGACACTTGGGCCTTGGGTCTCCACTCTGCACTTCCCCCTTCATTGAATACGGTATATATATATATATATATATATATATATATATATATATATATATATATATATATATACTTATATATACTTATACACATACATACACACATATATCTTTTTTTTTTTTGCATGATGACTTATACCTGGTCCCTTGGCACCTCGTGATCGCACTGGCCGGTGTGCTTCTTCCATGTGGGCTTTTTTGCTTCTGAGCTAGATGGCCGCTTGTTCACCTTCAAGCCTTTAAGACCCCAGTCACTATCTCTTTTGATAGCCAGGCACCATCAGCTTTCTTTACCACATTTGCTTATGCACCCATTTGTCTTCAGCGATCCTATCATGAAGGTGTGCAGTCAATGATATGATTTTTTGTTCTTTGATGCCTGGTAACTGATCCCTTCGGGACCACTCGATCACACAGGCTGGTATGTTCTTCCATGTGGACTTTGTTGCTTCTGAGCTAGATGGCCGCTTGTTTATCTTCAAGCCTTTAAGACCCCAGTCACTATCTCTTTTGATAGCCGGGCACCATCAGCTTTCTTCACCACATTTCCTTGTTCACCCACTTTGGCTCCAGCCAATTTAATTAAAGAAAGTAATCATGCATTGAGGGAGTGTTTGAGTAGAGGCCCAAGGTCCTTCCGCCACCTTAATACTTAATCTATAAATATAGACACATAGATCTATTTCCCCATCCTCCTATATAAATATTTGCATGTACATGTCTTTGTCTAGACCTCCATAAATGCCCTTTGACTCCTAGCTCTTTCTTCCATCTCCCTTGACTTTCCTCCTGCCCTACTACCATGCTTCGTCGCCACCTGGGCTAGAGTATACCTCTTCTCTAAGCAACCTTACCCTTGATCATTCCCCACCAGACCTGCCACTCCCCCCTCTCTACCATTTGGGGTCCCATGTTTTTCCCTTGTCCCTGTGTTTGTTAACACCACTTCCTTACCCCCCTAACCCCCCACCACAAGTCTCCCCAGAACTGTCGGTCCCATTGTTTTTCCTCCAGATAGTTCATCCAGCCTGTCCTATTCAGACAGACCTGTGGAGACACTAACATGCACGAAAACAAGACAGAGGAAAACAAAGCAACAGTATACAACCAGACAACAAAACAAAAAAAACAAACCACTGACAAAGAACAGAACAAAACAGTTCACAAGAGAAAAGCTTGTAGTTAGTTCAGGGATTGTTTGCTGGCCCTTAGGAGCGTTTTCCAGTCCAGTCTGTTGGGGCATCACGCCCTGGCCCCAAAGTCCACTTTCAGCATTCCCTGGGGACCTTGCCACTCCATTCCCTTGCTGTTCTGCTGCACTCCCCCATTGATTTGCCTCGGTGTGGTGGGATCAGATCAGGTGCAATTCCCACACTGTGTCTCTGGTACAGTCCCCTGTATCGCCCTTAACCAATGAGGGGCATCATTTCTCATAGTGGGGCCAGCCATGTTGTTCTCTCTATGGACTGGCTGCTCTACTCAGGAACATCATCCTCATGGCCTGGTGGGCCAGGTTGTGCTCCACTCTCTCCTCCTGCCCCTTCATCTGCTCCCGTGTGCTCTGATCAGATATGTTCATCTCCCGGAGCTGCAGAGTCAATGTCATCCTTTGGAACAAATTATTTTGGGGGGAGGGGCAGGAATCCACTAAATTTATGGTGCTGAGGCCAGCCTCCCAGACCTCTCCACTGGTTCCCTACTCCACGCCGGGATATTGCATTCACACCTTGTGGCACTGGGTTGAAGTCTGGTCCCACTTTCCCTGTGGAGATATAAACAATACCCTCCCCTTGGGTGGATTAATGCCCATGCCCCTGCTCCCCTTTTCTTCCTTATATTCATCCTTTTGTTTTCCTCTCCCCCCTTCCTCCACCACTGTCTACCATGTACATCCCTGGTTTTGGTCTGGTCCCTTCCATACTACACAGTCTTCACCCCTAAAATGTTTGTATACAGTAGTTTTTTCCCCTATGCCACTTTTGCTTTTTTAAAAAAATTTTTAATTCTCACCTCAGCGGGCTCATGTTGTACTTGTGCTTTTGTGCCTGACTTACCTTGCTTAGCATGATTTCCTCCAGTTCTTCCCATGCCACTATATGCCTCATACGTTCATTACTGCTTTTCAGTGATGCGTAGTACTCCATTGTAAGTATATACCACAGTTTTTTAAACCAATCGTCAGTTGATGGAAATTTGGGTTGCTTCCAACTCCTTGCAATTGTGAACTGTGCTGCAATGAACATTGGAGCACAGATGTCTGGTCTTGGTTTGTTTCTTGCCTCTTCTGGGTATATGCCCAGTAGGGGGATTGCTGGGTCATATGGTAACTCTATTTCCATCTGTTTTAGGTATCGCCACATTGATTTCCATAGTGGCTGTACATACTTACAGTCCCACCAGCAGTGGATGAGAGTTACTGTCTCCCCACAGCCCCTCCAACACTTGTTGCTTTCTGATTTTTTGAATTGGGCTACCTTTGAGGGTGTCAGGTGGTACCTCATTGTTGTTTTAATTTGCATTTCTCTTATGGCTAAAGATCGGGAACATTTTCTCATATGTTTGTTGGCCATTCAGATTTCTGTCCCTGTAAAATTTCGGTTCAAGTCCTTTGCCCACCTTTCAAGTGGGCTATTGGTTTTTTTCTTTTTGGAATCTAGCAGAATATTATAAATTTTAGTAATAAGGCCTTTGTCTGATGTGTCATTGCTAAAGATGTTTTCCCAGTCTGTGGACTCTCTTATTACTCTCTTGGTGAATTCTTTGGATGTACACAAGTGTTTTATCTTCAGTATATCCCATTTGTCAATTTGTGCCTCCTCTGTGTTTGTGTCCTTCCCTATTTCTGATAGCCTGTGTATTCCCTGCGCCAAAGTTCTCAAGTTGGTCCCAAATCCCTCATTGATGGCCCTAATAGTTTGGGGTTTAACTTCAAGGTCTGTGATCCACCTTGAGTTTATTCTTGTGCATGGAGTGAGATAAGGGTCTTGCTTCATTTTTCTGCATGTTGATATCCATTTTTTCCAGCACCACTTGTTAAAGAGGGCATCTGCTTCCCATTTGATATTTTTGGGGCCCTTGTCAAAGATCAGCTGTGTGTATGCTGATGCTTTTATTTCTGGATTTTCAGTTCTCTTCCATTGGTCTGAGTATCTGTCATTGTACCAATACCATGCAGTTTTGAGAACTGTGGCTGCAAAGTATGCGCCAAAGTCAGGTAAAGCAAGCCCTCCCATGGTGTCCTTGTTCTTGAGGAGTTCTCTGCTACTTCTGGGCTTCTTCCCTCTCCATATGAAGTTGGTAATGAGTTTTTCCATTTCTTTGAAGAAAGATGATGGTAATTGTATCGGGATAGCATTAAACTTATATAGTGCTTTTGGCAGAACTGACATCTTAACTATATTAAGTCTCCCAATCCAAGAGCATGGAATATTCTTCCATTTGTTGAGGTCACTCTTAGTTTCTTGTAATAGTGTCCATAGTTTTCCCTATATAGATTTTTTTTTTGTCAGTCAGGTGTATCCCTAGATATTTCAATTTGTGTTTGGCTATTGTGAAGGGTACCACCTTCTTGATCTCTTCTTCTGGTCTTATCTGATGTGTATAACAGTCCGATGGACTTCTGTTTGTTGATCTTGTATCCTGCCACTCTGCCAAACTCCTCTATTGCTTCTAGTACTCCCCTTGTGGAACTTTTGGGAATTTCCATATATAAAATCATATCATCTGCAAATAACGATAGTTTCACCTCTTCCTTCCCCAGACGAATACCTTTGATGTCACTACTTTGCCTTATGCTGTTAGCTAAAACCTCCAGCACAATATTAAATAGGAGTGGAGACAAGGCATCCTTGTCTGGTCCCCTTTTTCAGTGGGATTGTGTTAGTCTTTTCTCCATTGACTATGACTTTGGCTGTTGGTTTTTCATATATAGCTTGTATTGTCTTGAGGAACTTTCCTTCCATTCCTATCTTCGCTAGTGTCTTAAACAGATATTGGTGTTGGATGTTGTCGAATGCTTTTTCTGCGTCTATTGATATAATCATGTGATTCTTATACTTTTTCATGTCAATGTGACGAATAATACTAATGGTCTTTCGTATGTTGAACCATCCCTGCATCCCTGGTATGAATCCCACTTGGTCATGGTGAATTATTTGTTTTATATACTTTTGTATTCTGTTGGCTAGTATTTTGTTAAGGAATTTTGCAACAATGTTCATTAGGGATATCGGTCTGTAGTTCTCGATTCTTGTGGGATTCTTGCCCGGTTTGGGTATCAGAGTTATACTAGCTTCATAGAAGGAGTTTGGGAGTTTGCCGTCTTTTTCTATGTTCTGGAAAAGTTTGTGTAGGATTGGTATTAGTTCTTCCCTGAATGCTTGATAGAATTCTCCAGTGTATTCATCTGGTCCAGGGGATTTTTTTGTTGGTAATCCCTTGATAACCTTTTCTATTTCTTCTATTGCTATGGGTCTGTTGAGATTCTTGATGTCCACCGAGGATAGTCTAGGGAGGGATTGTTTTTCCAGGAATTTGTCCATTTCTTCCAAATTGTTGAATTCATTGGAGTACAATCCTTCATAGTATTGTGTAACTATCCTTTTGATTTCATTAGGGTCTGTTGTAATGACCCCTCTTTCATCCCTTATTCTTGCTATTGAGATTTGTTCCCTCCTTTCTTTGGTTAGGTTTGCCAATGGTCTATCGATCCTGTTTATCCTTTCAAAGAACCAACTTTTAGCGATATTAATTTTTTCCATAGTTTTTTTATTTTCCCTCTCCTGAATCTCAGCCCTGATTTTTATAATTTCTTTTCTTTTGCTATTAGTAGGGTTGTCCTGCTGACTCAGCTCTAGTTTTTGTAAATTTCGCATCAGTGTATCTGTCATGAGTCTCTCTTCTTTTCTTAGGTGTGCTTGTATTGCTATGAACCTTCCTCTGATGACTGCCTTCGCTGTGTCCCATAAGTTTTGGTATGTCGTGTGCTCATTTTCGTTGGTTTCTAGAAATTTCCTGATTTCGTCTCTGATCTGCACCAGTATGCTCTCCTTTTGCAGTAGAGTGTTATTCATCCTCCAATTATTTGCTCTTATTTTCTTTGTCTTCCTTTTGCTGATTTCCAGTCTTATGGCACGGTGGTCAGAGAGAGAGGTCTGTATTATTTCAATGTGCTTAAATTTATGTAGATTTGCCTTATGCCCCAGCATGTGGTCTATCTTCGAATAGACTTGAAAAGAATGTGAAATTTTTTTTTATTTGAATGAAAAGCTCTGTAAATATCTATTAGGTCAAATTGTCTAATTGTGGAGTTTAGTTCTCTAGTCTCCTTGTTGAGTTTCTTTCCCTGTGATCTATCTTTCTCAGTGAGTGGTGAGTTGAAGTCGCCCAGTATAATTGTTGAGTCTGTGATTTCTTTCTTAATCTTTTGGAATGTTTGGTTGACGTATTGAGCTGGTCTCTCATTCGGGGAATATATGTTTACAATGCTTAGTGGTTCATTGTCTATCATTCCCTTGAGCATTATATAGTGTCCCTCCTTATCTCTTTTTATGGTTTGCACTTTGAGGTCAATTTTATCCGAGATAAGGATTGCAACCCCTGCTTTTTTTGTATTGCTGTTTGCTTGGTAGGTCCTTCTCCAGCCTTTGATTCTCAGCCTATTTTTGTCTGTAGCCTTGAGATGTGTTTCCTGTAGGCAGCAAATTGATGGGTTGTGTTTTCTAAGCCATTATGCTAGTCCCAGTCTTTTAATGCCTGAGTTCAGGCCATTGATATTCAGGGTTATTATCTCAATGTGCGGACTCTGTGATGCCATTTTATACCTTTTGTGTTGGGAGTTTTCCTACTTTCCTTTCTCATTAGTGTGTGTGTATCATTCTTGACTTCTTTCCATCTTTAAGCCATTGCTATCTTGGGGTCTGTTTTCTCTTTGTTGTGCTCTGGGTGAGGTTGTTCTATGTGTTGGTCTCTTATTTGTGCTTGGTGAGTGTTGTTCTTCTGCCCATACCGAGTCGGCGAGGATCTTTTGTAAGGCTGCGTTTGTTGTAACGTATTTTTTGAGTTTTTCCTTGTCTGGGAAGACTTTTACTTCTCCATAGATCTTGATCGATAATTTGGCTGGGTAGAATATTCTTGGATTTGCGTTGTTTTCTTTCAATTTTTGGAATATGTTACTCCATTCTCTCCTTTTTTTCATAGTTTCTGCTGATAGGTCTGAGCATATCCTTATGTGGGAACCTTTATATGTGATTGCTTGCTTTTCCCTAGCTGCTCTCATGATTTTCTCCTTTTCCTCAAAGTTGGATAGTTTAACTATTATGTGCCTTGGTGATTTCTTCTTGGGGTCCCATCGTGCTGGTGTTCTTTCAGCCTCCTGGATGGTTGCTTGGTTTTCATTCATTAGGCTGGGGAAGTTTTCCTCCAAGAATTCTCTCGCTATTGTTTCAGATGACTTCTTTGTTGTGTCTTCCTCCGGTAGGCCAATTATTCTAATGTTGTTCCGCTTCATAGCATCAGACATAGCTCTTAGGTTTTCTTCGGCTTCTCTGATGCTCTTATTAGATTTTTGTTCACGTTTATTACAGTCTGCTTGGCTGTCCTCCACAACACTGATGCGGTTCTCTGATTCCTCCAATCGATTCTCAAGGAACACGATTCTGCTATTGTTTTTCGTTATCTGCTCCTTAAGCTCCTGTATTTCCCTTTGTTGTATGTCTTTTATCTCCTCTATCCGTTCATCCTTTTTCTGTATTATTTCCTTCATATCCTGCATGGCTCCAAGCAGCATTCTGGGAGTGTCTTTGTATGGCATCCCAATGTCTGCTTCTTCTATGTAGGTTGCTATGTTCAGGACATCTTCTGCGTTGGTCTTTTGTTTCTCCTGTTTTTTCATTGAGGTCGTTGTGGGTGATGGCTGTTTGCGTTGAGTTGTTTTTGAGGGACCAGGTGCCATTTTCTAGTCTCTCTCTGGAAGACTTATAGGAATGCTTCTTCGATTTGCCTACAGCTGATTTTGCTATGGGATTAACCTACAGCTGTTTTTGCTACGGGATTAACCTACCACTTTATCTTCCTGTGGCTTCCCTATCAGGGGAGTGCCCCAGATGTCAGGTCGAGTGCCTGCCCCAGTGATGCAGAGGCTGGGCTGAAGTTCCCGCTATTGGTTTGAATATTGATAAGTGTTGCCTGAGCTGCCTTATGTCCCCAGGTACACAGGCAGGAACTACCTGGTGAGAAGTCTGAGGAGTATCCCGTGGAGAGCAAGCAGGCCTTACCCTAGCCTTGGGATATCTATGCAGGGTGGAGCTCACCTAGCTGGGTGTGACCCAGGCGCAAATGCCCTAGGGCAATGGGAGTGCCCCGTAAGTCTGCAATGGAGTGTGAGAGAGCAGGGCAGGAACAAGGGGGGGGGGGAAGAAAAATCAAAAAGTGATACTAGACTGTGCAAGGGTACAAGGAAGCGAGATAAGCAAAAGAAACTGTGTAGCTGAGTCCCATTCCCTGCCTGTGGATCTTAAAGGGCTTACTCCCTGCCCCAAGCCCCAGCGGTAGTCTGCAGCTGAGCCCCAAGAAGGGTCGCAAGAAAACTGCTGAGCAGCCCCCAGAGAAGTGGGGGGACAGAGAGCAGAGATGTTAACAGACGCCACAGTGTAGCTGAAGCTTAATACCTGCCTATGGAGCTGTGGTGGTTTGGGTTTAGTCCCTGCTCAGACCACGCGGCGCGGCTGCGGCTGTGCCTTGAAAAAGCCCCTGCACAGCCCTCCAAGGCTGTGTGGGAATATAGAGCAGACAAGCAAACAGAAGCAACAATGTAGTTGAACCCCGATCCCTGCCAGTGGAGCCGCAAGCGTCCTGTCCCTGCCCTGAGGCAGGTAGGGGAAAACTGTGGCTGTGCTAAGACCAAGCCCTGCTACAGGCTCCAAATGGTCCCAGCTTGGGCAGATCCGGCAGCTTGACTAGGGTCGAGGCCCAGCCGGCTTCCACTGAGGTAAGCCAAAAGCCCCCAGCCCCTCAAACCCCGTGAATCTGTGCCTATTTATCTTTATGATGCACCTCCTGCGATCCAGTGGTGTTGAATTTCACTCTGAGCAACTCTCCTGGCCTGGATTCTGTGGAGTCCCTCTGGTGTGTGTCACTCCGTCGCCATCTTCCCGGAAGTCGTGTAAATATTTTTATAGCAATAAAACTAGCATAAGAATATTGTAGCAATGAGTATATTGACTTGGCTTGAAAACAGATTCTTCCTGAAAATTCACCTATTTTGATAACAAATTAAAGTGTGAAGGGTTCCTCTTCGAAGTCAACCATTCAAAACCTAGGTCAACGCTCAACTTAAGCATTGAACTCCCAAGGCTATACAGTAATCCAGGGTCATAATTGCCTTTCGGGAACACCTGGAATCCATTAATCCTCTGAGACTAGGAAATACCTGCTTCTATTACAGAAATGTCAATGAAGGGGACCTGATGAAGAGAAGAATGGACTTTATTAGCATAGCGTGGGCCCTGTCTTTACAACAAATACTTCTGTTTGGATCCTAATCTTCAGCTCAGTGGCTCAGGGTGGTCTCTCTTAGGGCAAGAAGTTCAGGCCAACACTGACATACCTAAGTGATCACTCCTCTTCAGTTTCAGGTTGCAGATTGGCCACACATAACAAAATACAGTCCAGTCTAGGGAGCCAGAAACGTGGGACTGCTGTCTTGCACACTTAAGCATCACAAGGATTTGAACTTCTGGATGGCTGTGAACCAAATCCATTCACCTGACTCCAAATTTCCTAGTGTCTCTGCTTGCTATTTAGAGAGTGCATTGATTTTTCTTCCAGGAGCTGTACTACAAAATGGTGAGTACTACAGAAACCTAGGTTATTTTCATTATACAGAGTAAGGTCAGATAAGAATCACTGAAACCCGAGGTTAGATTCAAAGGCAAAAGTGTGATGGGTGGGGGACAAGGGATGGAGCTGTATGATGCAGTCTATTGCTATCAAATGCATATGTGGTTCCAAACACTGGATAACAGTGATGATAAACTTCCTGAGTAAGTCTAGATATACAGGTCGACCGAAGGACATGCTTTCTTAGCACATTTAAAGTCACCATTGCTTCTTCACTATAGTTTTCTTTTCTCCATCAGTCAGTGAAATATTTTCTTTAGATTTTTTAGAGATGGTAGATTTGGCTCTTACACTGTTGCACATATCTTCTCATGGCCTCATCAAAAGAATGAGTCTGAATGAAATGTGTCCATTTGGTCAATAAGCCAGAATTCCTATTCTTTATATTTATGTATGGTGATTGTAAGCCCTGTAAAAACATTCCTCACTGGTAATGCCCCTTTGTACAACAGAATGAAATCCTGCCTAGGCTTGCAGTGTCTTTACCTTGCCTTACATAATTAACACCATTTTTGGGCTATTATTAAAAACACAGCCACTGAAGGTGATTTTATTTTTCTTGACTGTTTTCAAAAATTAAACAATTGTGTCTCTTTCTTCAGAGGATCCCATTCATAACATGTCCCATGTATTGAGGATGATACCTCATCATCTTTGATTTTTAATAGCATTTGTCCTGTACTTATTCCTAGAGACCAAAATAAAAAAATACAAACTCACTGCCAAAAAAGTGATTCCAAAACAGAGTAACTTTAAAATTGTGGGCAGAACTGCCCTGGAGGTTTCTTGCACTGTAACTATGTATGGGCATAGAAACTTTGACTTCCTCCAGTGAAATGACTGATACTTTCAAAGGACTGACCCAGCAGTTAGCTCACTGTACTACCATTGCTCCATTGTCCATGATAGGTTTGTTTATTCTTCTTGCTGTCTGTGGTATACTCAACATTCTGCACCAATATCATAAAATTCACATGAATTAATTTACATTTTTTCTGATTGATTGCCCATTTGAAAACATGCATATGGGGTGATGAAAATATCATGGATTGAGCCAAGCTCACCTTAGTCCTAAAATGGCACCTTTGCTTTCTGCACTTTAAGTAGGCCCTTGGCAGAAGATTGCCCAATTTAATAGGTGCTTTGAGTTCTTGATAGCTGGTTCCAAGGATAATGATGATGGATTCAGTAATATATAAATCTTGATTTCAAATGATGCTCAAACTCTGCTGGGGTTGCTGATTAATTCAATTGTGTGTGTTGTTATAGTGATGCTCAATGTTATAATCTTTGATCTTCATTAGTTATTTCTTCAGATTCTCCTCACTTTCAACCAGAAAGATCAGTTTCTACTTCACAGCTTTTTAAAATGATTTTCTCCTATCCATATGTTTAATGTTTCAGATGATTTTTTTCCCAAAAATATATTAAATATATACTGTACATTTCATGATTTTAAAATTTGAAGCATCCCATTTTTCTGTTTGAATAGCTTCCTTTTTTCCCTACTGCAACAATTACCATAAAGACAAGAAGACAGGGGAATATCGTTATGGTACTCTCTTAATCCAATCTTTTACTGGAACCATTTGATATCACCCATAATATCAGAAGTTCTAATTCCAGAAGTTATTTTCCATTTACTTGAGTGCCAAGCAGTTCTGTTGATCGAGTATTGCAGCTCTATTTTGTATTAGTTTCAGCAGAATTTTGCATGTGTATCATAAAATATTGTTTGAAAAATTTCACGTCTATTTAAATATCTCCTTTTTTTGAATGCACAACAATATGGATAACCAGCAGTCTATGGACAAACACTTGTTTCCCAAATTTGAGAGCATAGACCATTTCAAGATTTGCATGTGTTTGATTAAACATATTCATTGGTATTCAGGCAATTACTCAAGACATGTTTATCTGGAATACTTCAAAGCACATTTGAATTATATATTGAAGTCTTTCAGTTGTTAATCATATGCTATTTCATGAAGTGGTTAGTGGGAAGCAAAAAAAAAACCCCAAAAAACTGGCAAACCCATAAGATACCAGTCTTGAAGTATTTATTAATTGTTAATATTTCAACATTCACTTATTTTATATAAATATATGTATATAGATATATAAATAGAGAGAGATATCACTGTGGAAGGTGTTTCACCTCCTCTCCATAAATATACCCCCACCCATCTCTCATATACCCACATACCACAGAGAGAGATGGAGAGAAATAGAAAGAGAGAGATGTTATGGAATATGTTGTTTATAGTGGAGAATTGCTGAAATATTATAAACTCTTAAAGTTAGGTTGTAGCCTGGATTTGAGAAGTCCATGTGAGCAGTGATACGCTTATTATTTTAAAAACTTGAGACTTTACACAGTGAGTATGAAAAAATGGAATTAAAGGTAATGTAAGGTTTTCATTAAAATATTGAAGGTTCTTCATATTGATAAGTCTATGGGATGAGATGAAACTTTTGGAGAAGTGAATATTTATGGCTAGAATAATGGGTAAACCCTACGGTAGACATTATAGAACCCATAACCATGTGTCAAATCACAATATAAAGAAAATTTCTCAGGATTAGATGCCTCATTTTTCTGTTCACACATATTTGACTGCTTATTCCTCAAATGAAGGAGATCCTGTGGGTTACTTTAGGATTCAGTGACTGTTGAGAATGTGGCTGTGGATTTTACCCCAGAAGAATGAGCATTGCTGGATGATTCTCAGAAGCAACTCTACAGAGATGTGATGGTGGAGACCTTCACAAACTTTGCTATAGTTGCTAAGAAAAGCTTCATTATTCCAAATAAATTCCTTATTTACCAAATATACCCAGTTGTTGTCCAGTCAATAGGAAAAGGGATAGGAGGAATACCTCGTTAAATATGACAATTCAGTTAATTTTCTCTCTGGGACAATTATATTGTAGGTTTCCCATGATCACAAATTTTTACATATTACAGTCTACCCAACAAGTATTTCAATTACTACCAGTATTACCCCCTGGTGAACAGGTATCTGTGGAACTTTAAAACTCAGCAGATTAGCAGTAATGAAGATTTTTCCCACTTCCGGAATATAAACTGACAAATGTGAATCATAATGGAGTGTTATCTAATATAGTGCCAGAAGAAGAGTCTTGATGATTAAAAGATATTCAAAGCCTCTTCTTTCTCCCGCTAAGCTGGATTGATATCAAACTGCTGATGTTGCAGTCCGCGGCGCAATGTGTACCATCTATGTCACAGGGCCGTACTGTGTTAACTAAACATTTCAGGGAAATAGTTATTTTGAAAATAATTCATGCCTGCAAATAATTCAGAGATCTTGATAATCAAAGTATTTAATCAGTGTCAGGAAAATGTTCACTAGGCTTTCTTTTTGTCTGTTATGGGTGCAATGTTGGTAAGACCTATTTCGTTCTCTCAGAGTAGTAAGAGAAATGCCGCGGGAGAGTGCAGAACAGTCATCCAGGCCCACTGTGTCCAGAAAGCATTGCACACATTCCACTGTTATGGAAGAAACTGCATTTGATACATTTGTTAGAAAAAGTCTCATTTAACTAAGAAGACAATTCTGCATGCCTGCCCTTGATTATTTGTTACTTGTAGGCATAATAAACCTATGTTCATGAAGGATTAAAGAAAAAGAAAATCCATCAAATTATTAATGTTATATCGGTCTTGTGTCTACTTCCTTTTAAATTTGATTTTCGTATTACAAGTTATGGTACATGTGATACTGCTCCTTTTAATCTTAAGGTTGAATTTACTTGCCAATTGCTTTTGGAGCATTGCCAACACATTGAAAGAACCAACGTGACAAAGCATTTCTGGTTCCACAGTTACCTGTTGCCTTTGTTTAATGCTTTTCTTTGTTTTCATGCTGTGAACGTCACCTCATTTCTGCTTCTCAAATGTACATGATTAGGAGAGGGATGATGGCGGACCAGGTGAGCCACACACTCTGAGGGCTCTTTTGAAAAAGGTGGGTTTGTTTTCCAGGTAGCCGAGTGGAAAGAGTAGGTGAGTGAAAGATCCCCCTGGTACAGAACTGTACCCCCAACCCATGCATTTGTTCTGAGCCAGGGCCTCGGTTAGTCAGCATTCCATTCTTGGGACATCTCAAGTCATCAGGGCTCCTCCACAGTGGCAGAGACCAGCTGTAGCCTCACTCCACCCCCAGAACTGGACTCCACACCTAGAATCGCTTGGCTGCTCTGCCAAGACACGCAGCTGTGGTGGGACCCCCTATAGCAGTTGCCTACTCATGGGACCCCACTAGGAGAGAAGTTTGCCTTTCCCACAGTTTCCCTCTCTCCATGTGGCAGGGATTTGCCCTTGAGCTGGGGTCCCTCCCTCCATTCACCCAAGGCCCTTAATTCACCTGCATTCTTCCAATGGCTGCCTGGACAACCTCCGCAGTGGATGATTCACCTCCATTGCTGCCTTAAACATCTCCACCAGCACCCCATTTGCCCATCCATCAACTTAACTGTCTCTCCACTCCCTGCTTGGGAAGCACTTCCCGCAGGTATGAGCCCATGGCTGGAGGCAATCTCACTTCTGCTTACTGCATTGCCTTTCCAGGGGAGCTACTTCAGGCTGGCTCCCAGCACTGCAGAGCCTTGTGCCTCTGTCCTGGAGCGCTAAGCCTGCCTCACCTCAGTGCATTCCTCCCAGTACAGTGGGCTGCCACCATAGCCCGGACCCTGTGCCAGAGCCAGCCCTTTCTGCCATGGTGCACCATGGGGTATCCAGTACCAACCCCTGGGAGTGCTAAACCTGCCCACCAAGGCGTGTTCCTCTGAGCCCGGACCCTACACTGTTCATAGTGCTGGCCAAAGTTCCTGCCTATTAGGAAGGGTAGCTACATGACTTTGTGTTCCCAGCAGAGCCGACTTTGTCCACCCCTGTGCACTGTGGGGTTTGCAGTGCCAGCAGCTGGGAACTCTGAGCCTGTCTGCTGCGGCACTCTCCTCCCAGTGTGGAAGGTGGGCACCATTGCCCTCTGTGTCCTGTTGGAGCCACTGCTGCCCTTTCAGGCTAGCCCCACATTGCTGTGGAGCCTGTGCTGTTCACAGTGCCTGCAGCTCAAAAGACCACTGTTCCCTCCTCCTAGGGAGACTAGGACACGGTTTTGGGATCCCCACAAGAGCCATCTCTCCAATCTCAGCATTGGGGTGCCCTGTGCGGTCGCCAGTGCCAGCTTTTAAGCCTGCCCCCCCCCCCAGCCCTTGTAGCCAGCATAGGAGGCAGGTGTTTCAGCTGGAATCTCCCTCAGCACCCTGTGTGACCCCAGCCCTTTCATGCCTTCATAGGAGGAGGGTACTGCGGCCAGCATCTCTCTCAGAAGGGGCAGAGTAGGAATGAGGACCCAAAGCAGTAAGTCACATCTTCAATGGAAAGACACCTGCTGAAGACTGAATAGAGACTCTGGATTCTAATGTAGGCCTGCGCTTCCCACAGGCAACAGGGCCTCAGCATTTGGAGAATGACCGTGGAAACTGTTTTAAATGCCCTTTACCCAAGTGACGCTGGTACATCTGAAATGTCAGCATCCCCAAATTCAGTATCTCCATTTATGCTCTGGACACAGCACTCTAATTGCTGCTTACCCAAACTCACAGATTGAGCTTTATGGAAAATTGTTCATATTATTGACAATTAAGAAGTAGCAACTCAAAACAAGCGTTTTAAAGCTAATTTCCAACAGTGGTTCCCTTTTCATTTCTCTTTTTCATATCCTAGGTCTCAAAAATGGTCTAGAGTTAGAGTTGGTCTCCCTAACTCGTTTTCTGCTTGGTTATAACCACTGTATTATATCACAACTAACCAAATTTAAACCAAATTCACCTGGACTTCTCTGAGCCAGATGCTGTTGAGGGGAATAAGTAACTGCTTTGACAGAAAGAGCCATAGATTTTATCAATTTCCAGATACTTAAACACAGTCATATTTGTGTGTGTCATTTAGACATTGCAGGCTTGGTTCTTTTTTCACATATAGGCTGGAATGGCATCACTTGATACTGGTCTTTTCAACAAAGTGCCATCTTATGCCATCTGCTGCTGGGGGTTGTCTGACCACCTTAAATCCCAGACTATGTGTATCTGCCGACTAGTCCAGGTCACCTTCATCTCTAAATGTGATGATCATGATTGTCTCAGATAAGTTCATGACAGAGATCATGAAATCTGAAGTGTAAATCTAATGACAGTATCCCTCTGAATTGAATGTTTTTATTACGCATGCTAAAAATACTCTTTTTTTCCTAATTACATTTAATTTTTTTTATTTTAGTCATTTTATTGGGGGCTAATACAACTCTTATAGCAACCCATACATCTATCCATTGTTTCAATCACATTGTACATATGTTGCCATCATCATTCTCAAGACATTTGCTTTCTGCTTGAGCCCTTGGTATCAGCTCCTCATTTTGTTCCCCTCCCTCTCTGCTACCCCCTCCCTCATGAACCCTTAATAATTTGTAAATTATAATTATTTAGTCATATCTTACACTGTCTGATATCTCCCTATGTTAGGGTTGTTAGTCACCAGGGAGGAGGTTACATGTAGATCCTTGTAATCCTTTCCATACCACCTTCCCTCCACCCTCCCAGTATCACCTCTCAACACTGGTCCTGAAGGGATTAACTGTCCTGGATTCCCTGTGTTTGTAATTCCTATCTGTACCAGTGTATAACCTCTGGTCTAGCCAGATTTGTAAGGTAGAATTGGAATCATGATAGTGGGGGTAGGGGAGTAGGGGAAGGAAGCTTTTAGGAACTAGAGGAAAGTTGTATGTTTCATCGTTACTACACTGCACCCTGACTGGCTCATCTCCTCCCTGTGACCCTTCCATAAGGGGATGTTCAATTGCCTACGGATAGGTTTTGGGTTTCCACTCCGCTCTCCCCCTCATTCATAATGATATGATTTTTTTGTTCCGATGATGCCTGATAACTGATCCCTTCGACACCTAGTGATAACACAGGCTTGTGTGCTTCTTGTATGTGGGCTTTGTTGCTTTTGAGCTAGATGGCAGCTTGTTTACTTTCAAGCCTTTGAGAGCCTAGATTCTGTGTCTTGTGATAAATGGACACCATCATCTTTCTTCACCACTTTTGCTTATGCACCCATTTGTCTTCAGTGATCATACTGGGAAGGTAAGCACCCAGTGGTATGATTTTTTGTTCTTTGATATCTGATACCTGATCCCTTTGGCACTTCATGATCATACAGGCTGAGGTGCTTCTTACATGTGGGCTTTGTTGCTTCTGATCTTGATGGCTGATTGTTTACCTCCAAGTCTTTAAGACCCTGGATGCTATATGTTTTTATAGCCGTGCTCCATCAGCTTTCTTCACCACATTTTTTTATTCACCTGCTTTGTCTTCAGTGATCATATCAAGAAGGTGAGCATCACGGAATGCCAGTTTAACAGAACATAGTATTCTTGCAGTGAGGAAGTACTTGAGTGTAGGCCCCAATGTCCATCTGCTACCTTAATACTAAACCTATAAATATATGCACATAGATGTAATTTCCTATCCTCATATAAAAATATATTTACATATGCATGTGCCTTTATTTAGACCTCTAGAAGTGCCCTTTGCCTCCTAGCTCTTTCCTCTATTTTCTTTAACTTTCCTCCTGTCCCACTATCATGCTCAGCCTTCATTTGGGTTTCAGTAATTCCTCTCAGCCACATTACCCTTAATCATACCTTACCAGGCTTCCGACACCCTCCTCACCACCAATTTGGATCACTTTGTTGTTCCCTTTGCCCTGGATTTGTTAACCCCAATACCTTTCCCCCCACCTCCACGTCTTCCATGTCCCCCCAGAACTGTCAGTCCCATTGTTTTCTCCACCAGATTGTTCATCCTGCCTATCTTATTTAGACACACATGTGGAGATAATAACATGCACAAAAACAAGACAAAGCAAAACAAAGTAACAAAAAAACAAACAACAACAATAAAATATCCAATGACAAAACAACAACAAAGGAAAGCCTATGGTTAATTCAAGGACTGTTTGTTGGCCTTTAGGAGTATTTTCTGGTCAAGTCTGATGGGGTGCCAAGCCCTGACCCCAAAGTCTGTTTTTGGTATTCCCTGGGCACTTTGTTGCTCTGTTCCCCTTGCTGTTCTGTTGCACAACCTTCTTGTTTTTTGCCTCCGTTTGTTGGGGGACCAGATTGGGTGAAATTCCCACACTGTGTCTCCAGTGTTGTCCCCTGTAGGGCTATGAGTCTGTGCGGGATGTTGTGTCTCATAATGGGGCCAGACATATGGTCTTCTCTGTGGATTGGCTGCTCTGAACGGGAATATTGTCCTCCAGTCCTGGTGGGCCAGGATGTGTTCCACTATCTCTCTTCCTCCCCCTTAATTTGCTCCTATGTTCTCTACTCAGACATGTCCTTCTTGAGCTGCAGCTTCAGTGCTGTCCACTGAAATAAATTACTCTGGGGGCTACAAATATTCTTAAAAAGCTGAAAAGTTCTCCCCGGACTATGGAAATCAACACCTTGAGCTTTACACTCAATGGCATGGATTTCTTTCCCATGCCCCAAGCCACAGGGTGATATTTGGTCAGTCATTTAATCCAGTTGCTCTCAGTACTTTCCAATTTGTAATTTGTAGAGTAATATGGGCCCAATGAAAGGGCAATCATATTTATTCCACTTTTCTACTATTGTAGAGAAATCATGAATAATTCTTTACAGCTTAAAATTATACCTGCTTGGTTATTTCATGACTGTGATTAAGACATTATGTGAAGAAGACAGTCTCATCCGTGTCCACATTCAATGTCTCCATGGGAATCTAATGGGTGAGTGAAGATGGTACTCTCATACATTCACCTCTCTTGCTACTCGAGGCTGTAGCATGAGAGCTAAGTGATAACTAAAGCCAAAAATCTTGTTCCAGCACACCTGGACCACTGCTTTTTCTCCTGAGTGTCCTCCCAATGTAGCTTCTGTGCGCCTTGAGAAAGCCAAGGAACAAAATGAAAGTTAGTTTAAATTATATACATTGTTTAAATGATATATATTTCATTTAAACTATACTACACGCACGAATTTCAGTGTTTAAATAGTTTCTCAAACTGACCTTTGTGTTCTCTGAAGTGCCAACTTGCAATAGAAGCTGATGAACTATTAAGAAATGTCACATACCAGAAGATTTCCGAAGAATTAGACTAAGTGTGTGTGCCTGTGTATATATACTCTCTATACCTTTATAATCTACTTAAAATGATAGAACTATTGACATAAGGGAAACGATTAGTTGTTGAACTATGTGACCTAAATTCACCATCTTGAGCTGTGAACATGGGAGTAATAAAAGCAGATAGTTTTATCTCCACAGGTCTATAAATTATGTAAAAAAATTGGGGACCCTATTCCTCTAAAACAAAAGTAAACCAAACAAATTATCTTCATCTTTACTTCTATGGAAATTCTCAGGAGTACAAAACAGATTTGTTAGTTCTTGAAACTTATGGTGTATTCAGTAATCTTTGCCTATACCATCATTCAAATATACATTAAGTTTTCATTGGTCTTTTAAAATTCATTGTCAAGATTTCTTTTCCATATTAGGTGATAGAGAATGACATGGCTGGGGTAAGCCATACCGTAGTCCCAACAATGACATTAAAATATTTAATGATTTTTTTAAAGAAATTTCTTTTACCTTGTATTTATTGCCTGCTTCTTATATTGATATTGATTGTGAATTTAGGTGAAATGAATTCTGTGACTGCAGTATTTTCTTGTTTTTTTCATGACATTTTTTGGAACCACTTGAGAGGACTAAATATTTCTATATAATGAATTATAAACCACATTGAAGGCTCTAATCATTTGTATCCATCAGTGAGTGCTCAATATCTCTACATATTGGTGTCATCTGTGTGTCATAGTCATTGGACTGCTAACTGAAAAACTGTCCGTGTGAATTAATCAAGTTTTTCTGTTCTCTTCCCATAAATATTTACAGTCAAAAAATTTGTAGAGCATGGCTATGAGTCAGGAGAGACTCAATGACATTTTGTTATGGGCTCTATGAAAGACACTTCTAAGAAATATAAAGCAAAAGTCATGGAAAGGGTATATTTGTAGAAACCAACTGAGATAATGGCCTTATATACAAAATATGAACCAAGTTCTTAAAACTCAATAAATAAAAGTGACAGGAGACTACTTGTTTTTAGGTACTATTTTTAATGTTGAAGCTATTTGGTTGCTGTGATGATTACCTATCATTTATAATCTTTGTAATGTTCTTGATTCCCGTAATCTCTAACAGTATGGTGCACACTTGTTTTTTCTGTTAAGGCATAAGTGCTAGGTAGATAGATGATAGATTGACAGATTGACAGAGAGATTGCTTGTGTTAGGCCTGGTTGTCTAGAGAATTCAAACCAGTCACTCAAATATGTGTAAGAAATAGCTTTATATGAAGAAGTAATTACATATTGACAGAAACATCCCAGCCCAGTCCAACTCAAGTCCATGAGTATGATACTATTCCATAGTTCTTCTTTGGACTCATGCAGCCACATGCAATGATGCCGAATGCAGGAATATCACATGATGGTAGGTACAAACTCTTGTGGATCCAATGTCTCTACAGCATAAAGATGAAGACACAGAGTTGGGGGTGGGAGTGGGTTCCAATGTTCCTCCTTATGAGAAAACCATGCCCACAAGGAGATACCATCAATCTGTGACCTCAGTGACAGGCTAGATTTTACCACATTATATATTTTCAATTTGACCTGAAATTGTGTAACTACCATACTGATAGTGATAGATAAATGATAGATAGATAGATATGACAGATATTGATAGGGATAAATATTCTAACAGTTTTATTAGTATGTCATCCACATGTCATACAATTCAATAATTCAATCATGTCAAGAATAGTTGTGAAGTTATCACCGTTTTCAATTTTAGAACATTTTCTTCTTCCTTGTAGTCATTATTATTCATGAATTAAGTTTTGTAATTGTAGCAAAAATATACACAACAAAACATTCTCCAATTACACAACTTCTACATGTATAATTCAGTGCCATTAATTAAAATGTTTCATGTTGTACAATGATTATTCGTATCCTTTTCCAAATTCATCCACAACCATCAAACTCAATGATCCCTAAGCAACAGTGCTTTCTCCTTCAACCACGGTAATCATTGGTCAACTTTGGCTTCTATTTGTTTGTTTTAGTAGCAATATTCTTCATACAGTATTCTAATATCACACGCTTCTATGTAGAGATAAATTGCTTTTAAAATGAGTTGCATAGACATCATCACAATCATTACAAGTGCTTCTTCCCCCTCCTGTACTTACTGTATGCTCCCCCAATTCCCTCACTGTCCCCGCCTCCCCTTCACACATCCCCCCTAAATCATTGCATTACCTATTGTTTCTATGCATCTACTCCTGTGCTTCACAGTCTGGGAAACCCAACAGAAACCAAAACAAACCGGCAAGAAGAAGAAAATAAGAATATAAAGATAAAAATAAAAATAAAGATTAATAAAGAAAATACCACCAACAATATCTTAAAAGCCCCTCCCCCCCCAAAAAAATCTTAAAAGCCAGAGAAGAAATTACTGTAGTGGATAAAGTGAGGAATACTTGAAGCTACAGCAAATTCATGTTGAGTCAAGAGAGAGGTTAACTGAAAAAGTATCATATTATAATATGGTGTGATTGAACATAATCAGGATTACAATGATCTCTGGCTGATAGTAAAGCTGTTCTAGACCCTTTCCTGTGTTTAAAGAGGATATGCCAGAGATTTACTCTCACTAGATGGTTTCCAGATGGATTTGGGGTCCCCACTGTCCTACATACTTTCCTATAAATTTTTTTGTTTTGTTTTTCACAATTAAACTTTGCTATTTTTCCCTCACCATATTTGGATTTTGTTATCTTTGTATCACACATGTGCTTCATCCATGTGGACTTAGTTGACACCTCACTTAGATTAGTGACTGTTTGAATACAAACCGTTAAGACCCCAGACACTATTCCAGTTGTTAGCGGGGCGCCATGTGCTTTCTTCACCACACTGCTGTAGCTCCCTTACCTTCAGTGATTGTTTCATTAAGGTCAGTATTGAGCAGGCCCTGTTATCAGAACTAACTGTTCTTGGATTGGGAATAGAGTTAAGTGGGAGCCTATAATCCATCTGCTCTGGTTTACTTTGGTGGTCATATTATGACAAAAAGACCACCACCACCACCACCACCACCAACAACAACAGCAGCAGCAACAACAAAAAGGCGTAAAACAAAGCCCCCTCAGATGTGATTGCATTGATAGCATCAATAATTTATCCAATGACATAGAATTTAAGATACTGTTGATATGAGGGGTTTATGCAAGTATATAACTTTGAGGTGCAATCCACGAGTTGTTGCTTTGTACAGAAAGATTTCTTAATTGAATGACCTCTGCTTACACTGAGCATGGTTCTTGGTGTTAGGGAAAATTTACTTTTATCAGTTGTTACAAGTGCAGGTACTTGCCTATCAGATTAAAACTGTTCATATTATTGCAAGGAACGCATTGAGGTATTAAATATTTGGTGGTTCTCAGTGTCACTGCATTGGACACCCACTAAGCCAGGGATGTCCAATGACCAACATTTCCACAGTTTTTCCCTTCCCTGCCTTAAAAACAGTTCAATCCTTAATCAAGGGTACAGGTAGATTTGGTGTATTGCTCAGTGCATTCAGTAGGGCTTCTACTCTGTGTCCTCCTGATGTGGCCCTTGGCCTGTAAGGCCAACATCTACAGTCATCATAGTGTTTACTCCATAGCATAGTTCATCCAGGGTTGGGTAGAAACATATTATTAGTGTCAACCCTGGAACATAAAATCAGTTTATTGACCACTTAGGTTCCCAACAATTATTGTTTAGCATCCCTCACGAAGTGAGGTTGCTCCTCCTCATTTACCAACCAAACCCAGCAACAAAAATATCAACACCTCCTTTCAAATATAGTTGCCCCGTCCCCTGATCTTACTTTGATGTTCCAGTAAGGTTCTCCCTTCATTCCTGTGGGGGGGGCTGCTCATTTGTCAGAGCCTTCTCTCACTGTTGTACAGCATCAAATGGAAAGTCTTTCCCCTTTCTTGACAGAGTGACCCAGCCAATGTGAGGTCTCCTTGTTTGAGGTGATTCTTACAAAGTGCACACAAGGGAGATGATGCATGGTTCATGGTTTTTGTTGTTGTTTTTAGGAATGCATTGTTTTCCATTATGTGTACACACCATAGTTTCTTAATTCATGCTTCCACTATGGGACATTTGTCTGCTTCCAGTTTTTGCTATTGTGAATTGTGCTGCTTTGAATATGGGAAAGCATACAATTACACATATTGTGTCTCATTTCGTTGGGGTATAAACTTAATAGTAGTATTGATGGGGCATATGGAATTTCTGTTCCCAGTTGTGTATGTACTGCCATATCATTTTCCATGGTGCTTTATTTACTAGTCCACTATACTGAATACTAGTTCCAACGTCTACACATCTTCTCCAGCATTTGTTGTTTCCTGTGGGTTTTGTTTTGTTGTTGTTTAATTGGGCTAGTATTATGGGTATAAAGTGCTATCTTGTTGAGGTTTTAATTTGCATCTTCCTGATGACTAGTCATCACAACCATTTTTTATGTTTGTTAGCATCTGTACTTCATTTTGGAGAAATGTTTGCTTATGTCTTTTCCCCTCTTCTTAATTAGTTAGTTTGTCATTTTCTTATTGAGTTGTTGTAGAGTTCTGTACATTTTGAAGATTAGATCTTTGTGTGATATGTTGTTGGTAACCCCCTACCCCCATGCCAGTTTGTGGGCTCTCATTTTAATCTGCTGATAAAATATTTCACTTTGCATAAGTGATGTAATTCTAGATGTTCTAGTCATCTATCTTGTCTTCCTCTGTGTGTTCCTCTTTCATTGTACTTAGTGGTCTCTGCATAAGCTGCAATAGAATACTTATATTTGTTACAGCTTTCTCATCGATGATGTGGATAGCTTTGGGTTTTACATGCATTTATGGGTGAATTTAGTCCATTGACATTCAGTGAGATTCTTGACAGGTATATATTTGTTACCGACATTTTTCTTTACATTTGTTAATGTTTTGTGTGAGTCTTTAATGTGTATTTTCATAGTTTCATTGTTTTTCCTATATTAATTTATTTCTTTCAGTGTCGCTCTGGGTATGTTTATTTTTGTTAGGAATTGTCTTTATGTTGGTTTCAAATAAATGTGATGGTGTTATTGATGGCCATAGTATTTCACTGGATTTTGGGTTGTTTTTTTTTTAACAGAGTGGTGGTCTTGTTCTTGTGAATTCTTTTTAAAATCATTTTATTAGGGATTCATACAACTCTTATCACAATCTATATGTGAATTTTTGAATTTCTTCTTCTCTTACAATGCTTTTATTTCTCCATCATCTTTGAGTGATATTTTTGCTGGGTAAAATATTGTAAGTTCACAGTTTTTTCTTCCAGTGTTCTGTGTAATTCACTCTATTTTCTTCTTGCCTGCATAGTTTCCATTGAGAAATCTGAAGATATGCTATTTTGACCCATTGTATATAATTGTTCTTTTTTGTTGTTGTTGCTATCTTCACTTACATTTTCTTCCCTTACCAATTGATATTAGACATAGTGAATACGTTGTGCAGGGTAGTTTTCCATTTGGGGTTTCTCCTGATTGTAATTCTTTTAGCTTCCTGAATAATTATCATTTCATCCTTAGACATTGAGGAAATTTTTCTTAAGAGAATTCTAATACTATTCCTTGTTTGTATGTATTTTTTTCCTTCCTGTTCTGGATTCCCATTAGATATGTTGTTCCTCTTGATTGCATCCTACATTGTTCTTAAAGTTTTTCTATTTCTCTTTTGCATTTTATTTTACTTGGAGTCGACAGATTTATCTTCAAGCCCACTAACTCAGGTTTCTCTCTCTTCTCTTCTGCTTCCTTTTTAGAGTGTTTTGTAATGCTGCTATTGTATTGTTTAATTTTTTATTCTGTGGCATATAGTGAACTTACCAGCTTTTTTCTATTGTTTTACTTTTCCTCTCAGTCTCTCCCTTCATCTGTTGTATGAGTGCTATCATTATTCTTTTAATATATTTCTCTGGTAATTCCATAGCCTGTTCAGTTTCAGACATTGCATTTAGTTCTGTTTGGAATTTGGTTGTTTGTTTCTCTTTCTTGTGTGTGTGTGTGTGTGTGTGTGTGTGTGTGTTTAACTCTGTTAGATAGTACAGTAGAGGGGGCAGTGGACAGTATGAACTGTATGAGGGAGAGTGTTAGATTAGGTTTTATTTGGGTAGATTAAAAAGTAGAAGACGAAGTGTTGGAGGAGGGAGAAACAGAAAAAGTAAGCAAAAAAAGTGAGAGATCCTGTAGTGTTATTTTGTAGGTTAAATGAAAGGAAATTAGGTCTCCCAAATGTACTTGTTGCTATGACCAGAAAATGGGTAATGCTAATAGGTCAGGGGAAAAGATAATAAATTTTAAGAATAGTGTTAGATTTTATTTTCATTAGAATGAGATAGAAAGAAAATGTTGGAAGAGAATAAAAGAAGGGGACAAATAAAAGATAGGTTAAAAGGGATAAGAAATCAACCTTTAAATATTAAAGAAGGAAAGGGTAAACGTAAAGTTTTAAAAAATAATAGAAAAAATGATACTAGAGTAAGAATCGTGAGAGCTCTTTATATATGTTTGTTTTGGCTCTAAGTTTTGCCCAGGAGCATTGTCTCTGATGTGGGTGCTAACTTCTGGATTGATGATGGGTTCAAAAACTGGAAAACAAATTTAAGTGAATGCAAAAAAAGTAAATTAACATTACCCCCCCACCCCCCAGTTCTTACGTATACCAGCACATAATGAAGTCCTGATTAAGGATGAATTATAAGAAGAGTGCACAATTTGTTTTAGATATGGAGGGATTATAGGAATGATAGAACACAGAGCAACAACAATGCTAGCAAAAGAACATCTGCTGTCTAAACCTTGTCCTTAGGGAAGCTAAGGGTGTGTGGATCAGGAGTTTTTGAGCAGTTGGGGACAGTGTCTGGTAGTGTGATGATTTTATAACATGTAAGAGTAGGGTTGATATTAAGACTAGTGGAATGGTTTTGGTACCTGGTATGGCTGAGACTCCTGAATTTTTATGATTTAGGTTAAATATCTAAAGATGACAGACCTCTAGTAAACAAGGTCAGAGGAGTTGGGGTTCTCTCTTTTCTGGATGATGGACGTGACTAAATAGGACTGGAAGAACGGGTCTGTGGGGTTACCTCCCCCCCCAAAAAACCCAAAACACAACCAAAAGAAACGGGAAAAGCTCCACTGGGAAAAGTTTTTGTAATATGCACTTTTTTTTCCCCATTAGGCAAGCATTGAGTTAGTTCACCCAGTGATGTCTCCTGGGAAGATTCCTTCTGATCACAGTGAGTTTTGTCGTGAAAGCAATTTTGCTTGAACCTCGAATTTGTGATGGCCAATTTAAGAGTACAGTGTGTGGCTTTGAAATTATGTTTCCTGATCAGGATATATGAACCAGTGGAAGACACCAAAGAATGCTCATCAAGTGAAATCAAATTTGTTGTTGTTGTTTACTGTGAGGCGGATAGTGCATTTGGAGTTCATTCCAACAGGTCAGACTTTAATTACCTTTTCTATTTAGAGGTTTTGAAAAGGTTGCATAACATGTGATCCCAAGGGGAAAAAATCCTAGTTGGTAGTTGAGGAGGGCAGCGATTTGATGACATAGAAGAGGTGAAGAAAAAAATGAGGGAGGTGTATCAGAAATCCCAACGGACAAATTTGAAAAGTATTTCCAAAAATGGAATCACAGATTTGACAAATATATTAAGTGTAATGGCAAGTAGTTTGAAGGTGATAAGGTTGTTTTGTAAAAATTTTTAAAATTAAATACATAGCTTAAAAAAATCCATTTGGGGGCCTTTTATACCCTCCACCTGCTTAGCTGGTCTAGTAGGGAGGAATGAAGCAATAGCCTACTGTTTTCATCCAGGTAGATTAAAGAAACAAATTTATAGACACTCGTATGTGTATAAGAGAGAGGTTTAACCCAGTTCAGAATAAGTACATAAGTCCAACATTAGCCCATATGTCAGATACCAGTCTATAACGTCCTCTTCAGACTCGGGAAACACATGTAATGATGCCGAATGCAAGAAGATCACAGGCCAGTGGGTGTGAAATCTTGCGGGTTCAATGACATTGTGAGAATCTCTGAACTGGCACGAGTGTCCACACGGCTTCTGCAGCATAGGGCACTAGCATAGTTCCATGTATCTTGTCAGTTGCTGTTTCCCAGGGAGTGAAGAGAGAGAGAATGTCTCCCATCTTCAAAGATGAAATCCAGGAGTTCCCAGAATCCTCAGGAGAAGGCCTTGCCCACACAGAGGCCTCATTGGCTATGAAATGTTAGGCAGACTAGAATCCACCCTTCCCTCTTAATACTCTCAAGTACAAAATTGACACCAGGTTATATAACTACCACACCGAATCAAAGGGCAGGTTGTTTATCTGAGTGGCTTGGGGTGCTGACCAGGGATGGAGTTATGGGACAACTGATGAATAGCTTGGTATGTGAACAAGGAGAAGTTTCTTGGCCCTAAACCTTTTAGTCTTTGTCATATGCCCAAATTCCCTGCCCATACTTTTAAAACCCACTGTTGCAATTTCTGTTTGTATTGTGAGGACAATACCTTGTTAATCAACCAGGTGTGTATTAACTGCTATAGAAATATTTTTTTTAATCCATGCTTTTTTGGTCGGCATCTTAAGATGGGGAGGGAGGGGCAGAGCTGTATCTCCTGGAAAGAGGAATAGTTGTAACTTCCCCAGCTTCTGAGAGTTAGTCTATTCACTATCTATGACTATTGCAGGCTGCCCTGTAGAGTTATTGCCACACTTCTTGGGTATTGTGTTAGTCCGGGTTGACTAGAGAAACAAATCCAGAGGCATTCCTATGCATGTAAGAGAGAATTTTATATCAAAGAGCAATTGTACATTAAGAAAACATTCCCGCCCAGTTCAGAACATGTCCATAAGTCTGATATTAACCCATATTTTAGTACTAGTCCATAAATTCCTCTTTAGACTTATGAATCCATGCAATGTTACTGAATGCAGGAAGATCCCAGGCCAGTGGGTGGAAATTCTTGTGGATCCAGTGGTGGTGGAAGCATCTCAGCACTGGCATGGGTCTCCACGTGGCTTCTCCAGCTTCAGCGCTCTTGCTCCATCAGCATGGTTCCATATGTCTTGCTTGCAGGAAGACAAAGCAGAGAGTGTGTCTGGCCTCTAGGGAGCTGTTTATCTCCATAGCCCCTCCAAATGAGGACATCAAACTGAGACATATTCGACAAGCTAAATTCCACCTCTTTCCTCTTATTAGACTACAGGTGACACCAGATTATGTAACTACACTGTTAGGTTGTGCTATCTTGGTTATTGGGGATTTAGGGCTTCTAGGGCATCCGGCTAGACCTCCACTGACTTGTGTTGAAAGCCAAGTCTACTTGTGCTTATGTTGGTCTCAAGCTAGTTCCATAGAGCTATGTTTCTGAAGCTCAGCAGTTCCACCATCCTAGCTAGCTCCTGGACTAGGAAAATTAAGTCTAGCAATTTGGGAATCTTCACACAGTTGGTTATTGTTGAGGGCCGGTGACAAAGGGGAGTCTATCAGCAAATGTTGCTGATATTTTATTAAATTTGTGTTATGTAACTTTCTGCTGAAAATCCTGCATTCTGGAAGTGTAGCATATCCCTCTCCTGGTTCTTTTCCGCTGGTCTTTGTGGAGTCCTTCCCATGTGTACTGCTTGGTCACCATCTTGTTCTTCCTCCAAGATATAGGTATTGCATACATATATATGCATATATACAAATGTAGTTAAATACATTTCTCCACTGTCTTAGATGTTTTCACTAAACAAAAAATAATCAAAATGTAAAGCTATTGTTATGAACCTTCCCCCAAATATTCTATGCTCCTTGATTTACAGAACGTCAGACTGAAAATTCCACAATACTCAAGGGATGTTCTCTGACTTATGGGAAAATACAGAAATATGCGGGGGGAAGATCAGCTCTTTAATGTGGATGGTGTAAGGCAGCATTTCTCAAGCTGTGGGTCGGGATCCCTTTGGGGTTGGGCGACCTTTCATAGGGGTCAGCCGATTCATAAGAGTAGCAAAGTTATAGTTATGAAGTAAAAACGAAAATAATTTTATGGTTGGGGGATCACTACAATGTGAGGAACTATATTAAAGGGTCATGGCATTAAGAAAGTTGAGAACCACTGTTAAGGTTTCTAAACAAAATCCTCAATGGACAACCATTCTTACTCTTGAAGAATGAGCTGGTGTATTGTCATGATAGAGAGAAAAACAGATCCTTTGTGCAACATTCTAGGACATTTTCTCACTAATACCATGTTACATTTTCTTGAAGCTTATTCATAATAATACTTTTTGATTTTCTCTGTCCTATGAGAATTTCATTCCAGACTAGCCATTTAGAATCCACAAAATCACTTTCATACATTCTGAATTGACCGTTATTCTTTGAATATCAACCTAGATGATTCCTACAGATCTAACTGTTTTCATTGGATCTCTCTCTCTGGATCATTTTGATACATTCAAGAATTATCAATACTTAAGTTTCATTCCACAAAACTGGCTTCATTAACTTCAATTTCCTACAAAGCAGCTCTTCAGGAGCAATTTTTTAGCTCATCAATCCCTGTGCATTGCTTTTTGGCACCAATCAAGAAACCAAAATTGTGACTAAATAATTGAAAATGCTGAACCATGTGAAATTCCAACTTCCTTAGTTATCTCCTCAATGGCAACTCGACAGACTTCTTCCACCAGTACTTCATGTCATCCAGATTCTTCATTTGTACCAGTTGACTTTTCCCCCTCTTTGACTCACCTGTGAAGTTTTCAGTATATTCTTTATGATGCTTGATCCAATTAAAAAATGTCTAGTGTGCAGAAGAGAGAATTTCTGTTGGCCTACATTCTTTCTTTCTCTTTCTTTCTTTGTTTCCTGACTCACACAAACAGATGTATTTTAAGTCAACCCAATGAAACCAAGTTAAGTGTGTTACTGAGAAAATATGGCCAACAGACAGCCAGTGATAGCAGAAACATGTTTAAGCATGTTTTATTTGGAATAAACACATGAATGTGGAATTTATTTTACTAACACTTGTATAAACTATACCTCTTCTTGGCTACACTAAAATATGTATGAATGTGTGGACAAATACAACTGTGCATTTATTAATACCATCTATGTATTTATAAAATGTTAAGGGTTCTAGTTTGATTTGGTCAAGGTAGTGTGTCATAAGTATCATTTTCATAAATTGTCATTTATTCTCTTCAGTTGGAAAGCCAAACATTAGAGGCTATTTTCCAGCATATGGTGGGAGGTCAGATGCTCAGAGATATTCCCCCTGAAGGCAGTCTGCTCCATTGTTGGTGGGGTTCACACCCCACTGATAATGGTTTCAATAGTGAGCAAGAGAACAGGTCAAACTGGCTCAGTGATAACCAAAATTAAGCTGGTTCTCTGAATCTAAGATCCACCCATCTTGTCACATGTGTACTCCCAATACCTCCCTGTCGTATTTTGTGGCTACCCCTAGATCGTCCCCCCGATTCATTACTGTAGTCCAATTAGTGCAATCCCTTCCTGTGACATATGTCTTTACCTGCAATTAGGAGGCTTGCATGTCCCCAAAGATATATAAGACTTGATTAGCAATAAAAAGCTCTCTCTGCTCCCCCTTCCCCTCCCCTGGTCCTCACTCCCCTGTTCCCCTTCCCCTTTTCATCCTTCCCCTCCCTTCTCTCCTTAACTCTGGTCTCTCTCTCCCTGTGGAAGACCAAGTGAGGCTGAGGTGCACATGCTATCATCGAGGGGGGGGGGAGCGGGGGGAGAAACAGTGAATCATCTGACTTTCACAGATGAAGCATCCTCCGTTGTTTGACCATTGGTTGCAGTTTTAATAAAACCAACCTGTTCCAGTCTCTGTCCTGGACACTGCTGGATCCAACTAATATAATAGTCACTGAAGGTGAATCTGGAAGTTGCACAGGAGCGTCTCAGAGATTCCCCAGGCTTTCTCAGGTCACCTCCAGATTTCACCAGCTGCACTTTACACTGGACACCTGCAATCACAAAGACAGTGTGATAAGGTCACTGCCCTGCCTACCCCATCCAATATTCTACACACAACCACACAGCATTTTCCTCAATTATTACCACGTAGAATGGCCAAAACATAAACACAACTTTGTCCAAAATTCATGATGTGTCCTCTGAGTTAGCTGAAAATGGAAATAGCTGAGGCCCAATGTACTGGGGCTTCATGCCCAGAGCTCCCAGGAAAGGAGCAGGACAGGTTTCACTGGCACACAGAGAGAGCTGTATTAGCATGTGGCCCTCCACTTAGTAGCAGAGGAGTGGACTACCTGTGTTGGGGTTCTCCTTATGACCCAAGAAACAGACACACCCTCACAGGAAAATGGAGGTTTTTATAAAGGCTGCTTATACACGTGATACAGAAGCACTGCTGCTGCTATAGTTAAAAGCTATCAATGTTTGATATAAATGTTTTAAATTTTTAAACACTGTTATACATAAAAGAGAACCTCTGTGGCATGAGAGTTCAGAATGTATCCTTCATCCTCAGTGTGGACGCACAGATGGTTACTCCTCATGTGAACATGATGATAGATAGCTCTGGTGTCTGTTTCTTGTTGGTGAACATTATTATCCTTATCATTGTCTTCCAAGATATGTCCTCCTTTATTTGACATTGATGAATTTTTTTACAGAGTTGTTCATTAAGAATGCCATCTTTAAAATGATTAGGGCAAAGACTGTACAGATGTGCTTTATACAATTGATGTATATATATGTATGGACTGTGATAAGAGTTGTATGAGCCCCTAATAAAATGTTTAAAAAAGAATG
Source organism: Tenrec ecaudatus (assembly GCF_050624435.1). NCBI lineage: Eukaryota > Metazoa > Chordata > Mammalia > Afrosoricida > Tenrecidae > Tenrec > Tenrec ecaudatus. Next base: position 69,244 of record NW_027459321.1, on the reverse strand, counting down.
TCATCTTTAACTTTTTAGCACCCAGTCACCCATTCACTACAAAGTGACATCTCCTCTCTTATTTCTGCCATAGGGGAGTCACTTGTCCTGTGCGTTGTACACACACCTTTCTGGTACAGCCCTGCCCTATTCCTTACAGTAGTCTGTGTCTGGATACCACTGACTTCCGCTATCCCATACAGTAAAAGTGTCTTGTCTTCAGTGGTCACAGACTTTAACTATAGAGAGAAGGAGTTTGTGGGCTCACTTCTTGAGATCGAAGGTCAATTCTTCAGGAATGAAGTGAAGTTTCTTCCGACAACCAAGGTCTATTGTTAACAGTCAGTCTGACTACTTCAAAAGGTATTGGCTGGTCCAGCTCCAGTAATACTAAGTGATCGTGGTGTGTGTGGAGAAGTCGGTACAGGTTAGGGAGAGGATCTGGGAGGTTTCGCCACTCCTCAGAGGGCTTCCTGCAGCTGGAATGGAGCAGAACAACTAGGGACAGGGAAATAGTAAACAGGCAGTGAGGACAAAGAGTAGACACCCATTCGTAACAGGCTATTTTGAGAAACCCACGGGAGGCTCTAACACCAATAGACAAATGCACACAGAAAAACCCAGCCTGCTGTGTAGCATACAGATTCTAACTGTTAGATGGCTTGTCACCGTGATTGCAGCAATGAGATCGAGTATAGCAAGGACTGTGAGGATGACACAGGAATAGGCAGTGTGTTGTTCTATTGTACATGGCAACACGATGATTTAAGACCAAACCAATGAAACCTGGCAATAGTAACAATAGCATTTGTATTGAGGAAATGTGAGTCCTAATCAATAAGACTGTCATGAAAGGTTACTGGTAGGTATTTTGAAAAAAAAAAAAAGAAGAAGAAGATTCAGAAATGAAGTCCTGGAGGAGCAATTGAATTGAATCACTGCTCTAGGTCAACCCTTGTTATGTGAGTGGTTACCATGACTTTCCATGAGCAATCAACAATTGTTCACTGCACCTGAGGCTAGATGGTTTCCTTTTTCTTCTAATAGCCTAAAAACTCCCTACAGACTTGGCCCTTCTTCATGGAAGGTGAGTATTAGGTTCACCCTGAATAATATTCACTAGTAGTGTTTGAAGAATTATCACATGTACTTCAACTTCAATAGAATGCTGAATTAGTTATTTTATCTAATCTTTTGGGGGAGTTCAGGTGGACCTAGTCTTTAAAGTGAGGTTCTGGCTCTTCAATACTCTGAAGAATATTGAATATTCACCACATTTAATATATCTTTTGATCTCTTGACTGCTGCTTCCATGAGCTTTGATTGTGGATACAAGGAAGACAAAATCCATGACGAACATTTCTCCAGACGGAGTGGATGAGTGAAGAGACTTGGTGGTGGTGAAGTCAGAGGAGGTGGCAGGATTTTCTTTGGCAGGCTCCGATGGTGTTCCTCGCTCACTACAGGGGAATCTGCAAAGGAAGAGAACGTAAAGGTGGCCTCCAAGTCCAGTCTCTGGTCACTGTAGCCAAGAGAATTGAGACCAGGGCGGTAGTTCTTACCCCAAAGGGGCAGTTCTGTGCAGAAGAGACAGGGCAATGCCAGAGCAAAGAGCAGGCGGCTTTCCTGTTGCATCTTTTTTGTAGTTCCCTGGACTCTGCTCTATGATGTAACTCAATTCTGAAGTGAAGATGGAGGAGGCAGTGCAGGAAAGTCCAAGACTTCCTGGAATCTGAAGTGCTACTCAGATCATCCAAACAAGAGATAGTAAAGGAGGGAGATGGCTCTGTAAAACTGAGCCCCTGAGTTCCAAAAGATGGTGTTGTAGACTGTACAGTTCTTTCTTCAATGCCTTACTCATTGATGGAACCGAGAAGGGGTTCTTCTGAGTTTCAGTTAGTATCCACGGAGAGTAAAAAGCCAACCACAGGCCAAGTGTATGAGAGTGACTCCACCAACCACTGCATGATCTTCCTTCACCTGGCTGGCCCGGATATTGGCAGTCCAGTAACAAACACATTGGCCAAGTTAACAAGGTTAAAGTCATTGGAATCAAAAACACATGGAAAGAACCAAGAGGCTGCTGCATGGGAGCAGTGCAACCTGCTGTGGCGCAGTAGGACCAGTTACAGCAGCCTAACTGGTGGCTCATCGGATGACTCATCGGATGACAATGAAGAGGATTCAGGGGGTAGTAGGCAATCACTACAATTATAACATAAGTAACTGATGTGCCCCTTGTGTTTATAAATACTGTAAGGTGACTTTAGTTACTCCAAGTTCTCCTCATTGCAATAATTTGTAACTCTTTGGACCATGCGTCCTTGAGGCAGATGTCTTTCAGAAAGAGAGCAGGGGTTCTGGGTTTTTGAAGGGAGCAGTGAGAGTGAAGAAGTTATGCTACCTCACTAACGTGGTGGTAAGAGGTCATGGGAATGAACCAGCTGAGCCAGAGAGGTAGACACAGTTGTGTGCTGAGGCAACACATCTGGTCAGCAAGTACCTTCTGTCATAGCTGCTCTCCCTTTACAAGGTGTGTACCCACAGTACAACACCTGAACCCAAGTTGGCCTAATGCAGCATCTGTGTATTTTTGTTTTCTACCTTCTAAAAGTTGAAAAATAAAAGTGCAACATAATAAATCTGATGGAAAGTTTATCAGTGGCACTATGTGTTTTTCTGCATTGACATGGAATAACGACAGTGGGAGCTTCATTGGATTCCAGAAAATGCAGCATTGATGGGTGGCATCAGATCCACTGTAGTCTGATATTTCTAGTGGAAAATGTAGAGTTAGAGCCATATGCGCATGCACAACGGGAGAGAAGTCATATTGTCCTGCAAGCCCTCACCCATTACTGTGACCATCTGTGTTCTTTTTTCATTTTACAACGTTGCAATGGAATGGCACTTTGTCTCCCTTTCCAAATGCCTTGGTAGCTCTTGAGTATCACAAAAGCACGTGGTCTATAGTTTTCCTGTTTCATTCGGTGAAAATATGCTCACCGAGTGCCTGACCTGCTGAAGGCACTTTGTAGAGCGGCGATGTGGGACCCCTGATCTGGATGAGACACTCACTGCATGTACATGCTTCAGATCCTCCTGACCCGCCTGCCTGGCCTTTTGTTCCAAAAAAAACCAGTTCATTCCATACCCTTCTTTCTGCTGCCTCTTTGTTTCACTCCACTGGCATGTGTCTCACTCATCGTGTGTTTTTTTTCATCTTTGTTGGCATCTGACCTCAGCGTTCTTCGTCAACTTTTTAATTTCTCCTCCACTTTGCTTTTGCAGACCAGGCTTTTTAAAGACCACGGACCTCCAGATTTTAGCACCTCATATATCATTGTTTCACATGGACGTGATTCTAGAAGAAAACCAAAGATCCAAACCCAGAGCAACTTAGGACCTTCTGCAAATTCACTACTAGTGTACCTTTGGGCCTTCACATTTCACATTGGAGATTTATTAATTTTTATTCTTACACATTTTTGTTGGTTGATTTACTTGAGTTAAAATGCTAGACCAAGTAGAAATGTACAATTTCTAGCCTGTGTTTACCTGGGATATCGTTGGTAGGAGAATCAGGGTGGATGCCATTACTTTCTGTACTGGAGAAAAAATAAGCAATCACTGAATGAATCACACAAGCAATCAAGCAAACACACAACTTCTGCCTCAAAGTGTAAATCTACCGCCATTGGGTCAATTCAGACTCATAGCAAACCCGTAGAACTGAATATAACTGTTCTTTAGGTTTCCAGAGCTTTCCATATTTATCGGCACACAATACTTAAACTTACTCCCAAGGAGTAGCTGCTGGGTTTGAACCGCTAACCTTTTGTTTAGCAACTAATGCTTAGTCCACTCACCACCAAGTCTTCTTTATATATACATCTGCTCTGAGAACCTATGTTACATATTGTGTGATGTCACTTGAGGATCAACTGCCTCATATGCCTGTGAAAGCTAGACAATGAGTAGGAAGTTTGCAGGAAAATCGATGACCTGAAAATGATGGCTTGGAGGTAGGATATTGAAAGTACCAATGACTGCAAGTAAGGAAAGCTTACTTCACGCACTCTGCACCCCTGATATACTCCTTCAGTCTTACTTTTGTCTCCCAAATGCAAAGGACATTTAAAAGAATGTGATTTGAGTACCTCAGAAAGTGTTCGAAAAAGGAAAACACTGACTTGAGACTTACATAGACATAAATGGACACTGTCAGGAAATATTAGGTTTATAATTTGTTCTTGTTTTGTTTTTCAAACTTGAGTAATTTATTTGGGTTGAAAATTAAGACATTATGCAGCTTAGAGTGCTGTATAGTGGACTGATAATATTCAGTGTGATAAAGAGCATTTACAATGGGCAATCCATGAGGAAAGGAAGTTTTTTACTCCTTACTTATTGTTTCATCCTGGATGACTAGGGTGCCTAGAATATTACCTGGCTCCTAATAGATTTTCAATAAATAACATTTACTTTTCAGTGGAAAAGGCAGTCTATCAATATTTTTACATCTAACCCACTGCCCTAATGTATACTCCAACTCATAGCAACCCTGTATAGGATTTTGACAGTCTATCGATCTTTATAGTAGATGGATTTCTCTGTAGATAGCCTCTCTATTTAAAATCTAAAAAAGGTGGACATTCTAGAGTACTTAGCACAGTTTATGAATTTGTTGTTGATAGGTGCCATCAAGTTGGTTCCTACTCAAAGCATCCCTAAGCACAAAAGAACAGAACACTGCCCAGTCCTGCACTGTCCTCACAACTGTTCTTACATTTGATCTCATTGTTGCAGCCATTGTTAATCCATCTCCTGGAGGGCCTTCCTCCTTGTCACTGCCCTCGTGATGGCCTTCTCCAGGGACTGGCCTCTCTGGGCAACGTGTCCAAAGTATGTGAATAAAGTATCACCATCCTTGTGTCATATTAGAATGTGTGTATATATGTTTATATATATATATACTTTGTATGCGGTCTTTCACTTTTGGGTGAGTTATTTTCTTTTTTTGAGGATCTTCTTAATAATTATTTGCTTTCAAACAACAATATTTGGATAGACAATATTTTCTAGGGCCTTCTAAGCCAAAATTATTGCATAAAACTACATTTGTGAGAGTGTGGCCAGGCGGCTCGGACCGAGCAGGGCTTTCCTTCCCAGTGGATTGCAGAGCGTACACTGCCAGTCTCTTGTCTTCTGTTCACCATGGCTTCTTCTGATATCCAGGTGAAAGAACTGGAGAAGCGGGCCTCTGGCCAGGCCTTTGAGCTGATACTCAGCCCCCGTTCAAAAGAGGCCGTCCCAGAATTCCCTCTTTCTCCTCCAAAGAAGAAGGACCTTTCCCTGGAGGAAATTCAGAAGAAATTAGAAGCTGCAGAAGAAAGACGCAAGTCCCATGAGGCGGAGGTCCTGAAGCAGCTGGCCGGGAAGCGGGAGCACGAGAAGGAGGTGCTGCAGAAAGCAATAGAGGAGAACAACAACTTCAGCAAGATGGCCGAGGAGAAGCTGACCCACAAAATGGAAGCCAACAAAGACAACCGAGAAGCACAAATGGTGGCCAAGCTGGAGCGCTTGCGAGAAAAGGACAAGCACGTGGAAGAAGTGCGGAAGAACAAGGAATGCAAAGACCCCGCTGATGAGACTGCAGCCGACTAGCTTGTCCTGAGGACTGACTTTCTCCCCTCCCTCCTCGAAATCCAAAGACCGTGCCGGCCAGTGTCATTTTACTACTATTACTATTTTCCTCCTGACAAAGACTAGAAGCCAACGTAGGACGTAAATAGGTAGATCCAGACCATGTGATGTTGTTTTAGGGGCTAAAGGGGAGAAACAAAAAGTGTTTGACTCTTTTTTTCTAAAGTGTTGGAGTGTTTCTAACGTAGCTATTTTTCTTGTTGCCTCTTTTCTACTTCGGTGCACTCAGTGCACTGGGTGAATGGCTAGCACTGTATTGGCCCCGTGGAAACATGTTTGTGAAAGAGTATGTAGTGGCTTCTCAAAACTGTTAGATGCTGAATATCTGTTTGCTTTTAAATCCCAGTTCTGTCCCGATTTTACCAGATGCTACTGTACTTGAATGGTTAATAAAACTGCACAGTGCTGCTGGTGGCAGTGAAAAAAAAAACTACATTTGTGATTATTTATTACAAGAAGGTTCAAGATAAATCTGAGGGTATAGAGACAATTTGGGACTCCACATGAGAATTTTTTTCTACATGAAATATTTATAGCTTTGACAACAAATGGCACTAGTTGGTACCCTGAAACAGGAGTCCTCAAACTTTTTAAACAGGGGGCCAGTTCACTGTCCCTCAGACCCGTTGGAGGGCCGGACCATAGTTTAAAAAAAAAAAAGAACAAATTCCCATGCACACTGCACATATCTTATTTTGAAGTAAAAAACAAATGGGGTAAAAACACCTGGCGGGCCAGATAAATGTCCTCGGTGGGCCACATGTGGCCTGCGGGCTGTAGTTTGAGGACACCTGCCTGAACTAACTAGTTGTAAAGTGATATCTCATCAATTACTATTACTGTGAAATCTGTCTTTGGAAGATGGTGAAAGAGAGACAAAGCCCATTCCAAGGAAAATAAATCATGTTCAGAGGCATGAAGCTTCTCTTGAGTCTGTGCATGGTGTCCCTAGAGAGGTGCTGACAAGGTGGGGAAACCACAGCTTCTGAGAGGAAAGCATCACTGACCTCAGCCCTTGCATCTACTGAAACCATGGCCTGTTGCTGGGAGGTTTGTGTCTGGGCTCACACTGAATTCCCATCACTGTGCCTCTAGTACAGTAATACACGGCTGTGTTCTCAGGATTCACAGAGCTCAGTTTTAAATAAACTTTACTTTTGGAGGTGTCCCTGGTTATGCTGACTTGAGACTGGAGAGCTGGATTATAGTGTGTGCTAGCACCCCTCTGTATATCACCAACCCATTCCAGTCCCTTTCCTGAATCATGGCGGATCCAGCTGACATCGGAGCTGGTTAAAGAGAATCTGGAGACAGCACAAGTGAGAGCCAGTGCCTGTGAAGGCTTCACCAGTCCAGGGTCTGACTCTTGTCACTAGACCTGAGCCAGGACACCTGTAGATAAAAAGAGCAACAGTAGGTCATGTGTTCAGATGCTGCATCCCCAGACTTCCTGTGTGAATCCCTGAAGCACTCACCACCCAGAGTCTCCACCAGAAAAAGGAAAGTCCACACATAATTCATGTTCATGTGGATAAGATTCATGACGCCCAGAAAATTCTCTCCAGGGTGAGAAAGAATACGAATTTAAGTACATGTGCTGTGGTTTCACATGGCTGCATATTATGTATTTGCATGTGGGAGGCACATAGTTATGTAAAGTTGAAAAGGGATCAATGGAGGCCCCTGGCTCTGGGAATTACATGGTGATGGGGATGTTGTCTTTGGGAGAACATAGTCCTCTCTCTCAGGTTTTCACTTTACCAATCATATGAACATTTGTTCATATTTTATGTTTAATGTTGCTTTACATCCATTACTATCATAATTACCCAGATGCTATGGTGAAATTATAGAGAATATCCTCATTGTGATAGGTAGGTTTATTGTGCCAACATGGCCAATGAACACACGTGGGATTAATTGAAGGGCAGAGAGGTAAATGGCTTGGTGAGCCTCACCTTTCTTGTCTCTTGCTTTGTGATGATCAGATCAGTGTGTGGTTGCCATAGCTTGCTCTCTGCTTCAATTTACAAACTACACTACCTGTGGGACACCTAACCCATGGACTGTGTTGCTGTAGTTTGAGTTTCCTTCAAAACTGCTTCACCACACTACTGGAGTAATATCGCTTGAGCTTGGGACTGTTGGATCCTGTCAACTGCCTTGCTGTTTGCTGCCTGTGCCAAGATAATCTGAATTGCTCTACAGAGGACTACCCTGTGGCCCTCAAGACCTGAAGGACTGCCAGTAGGGAAGTGAGTTGCACTGAGCCATTTGCACTGCTTTATAGATTAACTGTTTATTTCTTATGTTATATAAATAGAGAGAAATTGATAGATATTGATGTATAATCATATGTTCTGGTTTGTTTGTTTTTTCATCTAGAGAACCCTTTCTAACATAATCACAACATAATGGAATCACGGCCGGGCTTTCCTGAATCTCGTCACACATCTGAGCACAAAGGGAAACACTTATCTGTCATCCCTAAAGCTCCTTTCCCCTAGGATATTGCAGAATATTTGGAAAGGAGTAAAGGGTACTTCGAAGTTTTCATCCAGAATTAGAGATTGAATTAAAACAAACAAAAAACCCTAACAACAAGGTTGTTTATGGTGTTAAAAGAAACCACAGAAATACAGTAATTTTTCCTCCCCAAAGGAAAAATTACTGTATATACTCGAATATAAGCTGACCCGAGTATAAGCCGAGGTACCTAATTATTACCTGGGAAACCAGAAAAACTGATTGACTCGAGTATAAGCCTAGGCTGGAAAATGCAGAAGCTATTGGTGAGTTTCAATAATCAAAACAAGTGAAAATAAAATTACTAAAAATTGAGACATCAGTGGGGGTAATGTATTCAAATATTTATTTTAAATAAAAAACAAATAAAAGGACAACAAGTCATTTAACATTAGTAAACCAACACAGTAAGTGGAAAATAGGTTCAACAAAAACAATAAGGTATGAACAATGATACCTTAAGGGTACTATTCCCTGAGTTCAATCAGCAACCTAGCTAAAATGTAAAGAGTAAAATCCTTCAAAACTGGATTCCTCATCATCATCCGTATCCTAATGCAGAGCTTCAGCTGGTGTGAGGTCATCATAGATGCTGTCCTCACTGAGATCTCCGTCATCACCATCACTGCTGTCATTTTCACACAAAACACAGTCTTCACTGCCATTAGCATTACTAATACTACATTTCTGGAAGGCACATCACAACATATCTTCTGGAATGTCTTCCCATGCATCTAGAAACCACTTTGCTTTTAACTCTGTCAGGCTTCATGAGATTTCCTCCTTTTGTTAGTCAGGTTTGGCCAGATGACATCCATTCATGCCACATCCTTCACACATGGTTTTTAAAAGGCTTATTCAAAGATACATCCAGAGGCTGCAGTACAGATATAAGCCCACCTGGAATAACGGCTAAAGTAACTTTAATAGATTTTGCCATTTTTTTTTAATGTCATCCGACAGTTGGGCTCTGAACATATCCCAAACAAGTAGTGATGGCTTTTTCTTTAAGGCTGCTCCTGGTCATCGGTTCCAAATTTCTTACAGCCATTTTTTTTTTGTTCCGTCTTCATCCATCCAGCCTTTAACATGTGCATGCACAGTAATTCTTGGTGGGAAATTGATCTTCTTAGGCAAAGTCTTCCTTTTAAAAATAATGACAGGGTGGAGCTTAGTTCCATTAGCCAAACATGATAGAACAACTGTAAAGTGTTTGTTTGTTTTTTTCATTTCCTGTGGTTTTGAGAAAAATGTCTTTTTTTTCTCCTAAACTTGCCACAGTTCTGTTGCTTGGAAGATTAAAAGTTATGGCAGTTTCATCCACATTCCCAATATCTGCCAGGTCAAAGTTATAAATCCTTCTTTGTTTTATAATAAATGACTGGAATGACATAATTTTTTCTTCAAGGTCTTGTGACAATTTCTGGGAAATCTTTGTTCTTTGTCTCAAACATAGTAGGCCAAACCTATTCATGAAGTGGGTACACCATCCTTCTGATGCAACAAATTTTTCAATGCCTGGTGCTTTATATTTGTCATCCTTAGCCATCTGTAGAACACGTATGTGGATTCCCATGCGTGTTACACAGTAACTATTTTGATGATACTCCATAATCCATTTATGCAATTCACTCTCTAGAGCCCCACAAAAAAGAAATTAAACCACAATGAGCTTTTTTTAGCTTTGGAATCTGTTTCAAATCAGCCTTCATTTTCCTCTATTCCCTTACTTGCTTTTCATCAACATAGAATTCACTACTTGCAATACTGTTATTGCTCTCTTCTGCTCTTCACACAACCTTCATTTTGAAACCAGGCTCATATGACTGGCGTTTTTGTTTTGGTTGAAGAGTATCCATATCTAATAGGATAAAAAAATAAGACTTTGAAAAAGATTTTTCATGGTCTTGCCCCCCACCCCCTACATGATGCATTAGATGGTAGGAGGGGCAGGAGGGAGTCTGTGTAGATGGGGCATGCAGGATGTAAATTAGCATAGACACCAGAGGCGAGAGACAAAGCACAGCCACAGAAACATCCTTACCAGTTCAGCTGCCAGCGAAAGTGAATCAGTATGGGTGCTTCTGCCAATTGGAGCTGTCCATATCTTAGGACGGCTGTGATTGGTTAAATGTGAGTAAACAGACATTCAAAGACCTTCAGTGTCAACGCGACTTTGAATGAACAGTGGACAAACGGCAATCACCCACAAGATAACGGGCGCTCATCCCGTTACCAGGGGGTGAAGGGTGCAGCGAAATGTTACACCTCACTGGGGTACCACTGACCCATGTATATGCCGAACTCCAGGTTTTCAGCACATTTTTGTGCTGAAAATCTCAGCTTATAGACGAGTATATATGGTAGTACCCAGGTGTATGTTGGGCTCAATGTGTTCTGAGAGCCCCCTGCTGACAGCATCCCATCACACATACAGGAGAGGTATTCGATGAGCTTACACTGTCTTCCACCTTTTGGGGACCACAGAGAAACATTTTCTCTGATCCAAAGCATTCGTGCTCATTGTCAGAGGTGTTCCCTGGAGTTCTCTCAGCTGGTTTCCTGCCATGGGCAGTAGAGCTACCAAAGTGCTCAGCACAGCAGTTTTCGCTGACCAGCCACTGCAGTCCTTACCCAGGCTCCTGTCCTCACTTCTTTCTTCACTTGCTCCAGGAGGGGGTGGGTCTCTAACACCCCTGCAGGACAGCTTTCTTCTTGAGGTTAGTTTTAGGCCCGGTCTCACACTGACTCTCCCACACAGTGAAAGCTTTGTGGAGGACTGAAGGTTGCAAGCACTCTGAATTGGTTGAGTTGGTTGTAGTGGAAGGAAGTATGATCTATAGATATTGATATTTATATTAGATTTGATATGCCATAACAAAGTATTCATTAAAAAAGATATCTGACTGAAAGACATTGAACAGAGTTTAGGCTTTATTCTTTCCAAAGGTGGAGCGAAAGTTTTTGAAGCAGACTTTTATTCAAAGTAATTGAAGTATTAGATTTATAGCTATTTATTCCATGTTAAGGAGGAAATTATCAAGCCAGAATTCTTTTGTCTGGGTTTGTGTTATACGTATGATAGGGAACTTTGCAAATATTGGTAATTGTTTAACACAATGATAATCTAATGTTACTGAATTATGCATGAGAAGAATTTTGCAAATGGCCTTTTGTTACATATATGTATCATGAAAAAATAAGTGACAGATAGTCACACATAATTATAAACTGATGGAAATTCATCCCAGTATAACAACATTCAAAAAACAAACAAACATTTAAATAATGAACAGTAAAAGAGATTTTGATATAAGCCAGGAACTTGAATTTACAAAAAACTTCTAGCAATGGAATAAATAATCTTTATTTAATTTTCCCCCTAACCATTTTATTGGGTACTAATAGAGATATCATATCATTCCACAGTTCACTCACATCAAGCAGTATTGTACAATTGCTACCACAATCAGTTTCAAAACATCATCTTCCTTCTTGAATTCCTTGACTTCAGTTCCCGTTTATGTCCTCCCATGCCACCACCCACCGAAACCCTTAATCTACTTGCTTTCTCTATATGTTTATCAATCCCAAGTTTTATCTACTGTAAAACAGAAAAACATAAAACAAAAATTCAAGAGTGTTACCTGCAACAACAAAATATACCTGAGATAAACTCCAATAGGAATTGGAAATTGGGGAAGCTGACAATCTGTTTCCTCCTTCTCTGGAGTCCATGACCGAACCAGACATGATTAGCATCAAATTGTCAGTCTGGCTACTGGGGTATGATGACCTTGCTGAATGACTGCCTTTCCAGGGCTTCTGTATTCAAAAACACTCCTTAGTGTCTGGTGTCCTACAGCCTACCCCCTCTACCTTCGGCTGAACCCATGCTAACAGTCCCCAAACTGATTGTTATGCACATTACATGGAACACACAAAACAGCAGCAACAACAAAACAAACTCACTATTTCCTGCAGATTTGAGCTCATAGCATAAACCCATTTCTTTATCTTTGCTGTTGTGGAGGGAACACAGTTCTTCAACTGCAGCACAAAAGAGGGATACTTGCAAACCCCCATCCCTGCACTGGCCCCAGGGTGAAACCACTGACTGTGGAGATTTGTGCCCACTCCTGATGAGGAGCTAGCTCTATCTCTTCTCTGTGAGAGCAAACTGCTGTTGTATCCAACGCTTCTGTGTAAACTGTGTTTTGCTGGCGACTTCTCAATTGGTTCAACAGAAATATAATGTTATGATGACCTTACACTACAAAATAAGGGAATGTCCAGTTGTCTACAGATTGGACATCCCCTCACAGGTTCACAAGGAAGAGATGACCCAGTCAGGGTGCAGTATAGCTCCGATGAAACATAGAACTTTCCTCTAGTTATTTAATGCTCTCCCCTCCCACTATTATGACACCAATTCTACCTTACAAATCCTGGTAGACCGAAACATGTACACTGCTACAGATAAGAGCTCACAACACAGGGAATCCAAGACAGATAAAACCCTCAGGACCAATAATAAAGTAGGGATAAAGGAGGATAGCAGGGAGGTGGGGCGGAGAAAGAGGGAATGATCACAATGATCTACATATAATCCCCTCCCAGGGGGCCGAAAAGCAGAAAAGTGGGTGAAGGGAGACAGCGTTTGGTGTAAGGCATGAAAAAATATTATAAACTATCAAGTTTTCATGAGGGAGGGTGGGAGTGGGTGGGAAATGAGCTGATACCAAAGGCTCAAGTAGAAAGAATATGTTTTGAAAATGATGATGGCAATATATGGACAAAGGTGCTTGACACAATGGATATATGTATAGATTGTTATAAGAGCTGTTCAAGACCCCAATAAAATGATATATAAAAAGGAATAAATCAACTGGAAGGATAAATAAGTTTATTTGTATAAAGTTACATAGAAAATTGAAGAACAACCAATAAAATGTATATTTAAAAGGAAAACCATTAACATGTTATTAAAATATTATACATAATAGTATAAATGATGTTACAGAAAAAAGGGCATAATTAAAATAAAAACAGAATGTAATAATTTCTTTGGAGACCAGGATAATGGAAAGAATTGAGCAATTCCTGACAATAATATTAACTATGATTAGACAAAATACAGAATACACAGAAAAAAAACTAATGGAGATCAGCAACCAAAATAAGATACAAATTGAGAAACTCAATTACCATAACACACTAGCAGCAAGTGAATTCTGACTCATAGCGACCCTCTAGGACAGAATAGAGCTGCTCCTCATTTTCAGACACTGCCTTTTTTAAACTGAGAAATTGGCAAAATTTATTATGAAATATGTATTAGAAACAGCATGTTATCAATATTAAGTACATTTTTCATATGAAATATTTTAAGAAGTTATTTTCAGAAGTATACAAAATAAAAACCTTTTAAATCATTTTGTCAGCAAATAAGATCCTTAAACCTTTTCTTTTTTTTCCCCTCATTCAAACCATTTTATTAGAATCAAATCTAGACATCATACCATTCTGTCGTTCAGTCTTATCAAGCTGTGTTCACAATTGCTACCACAACCTGTTTGAAAACATTTTCTTCCTTCTTGAAATCCTTTACATTAGCTCCCTGTGTTAGACAGGGTTCTCTAGATAAACAAAACCAGGATACTTATGATTGTGTGTGTGTGTGTGTATGAATATAACAGTTAATTAGGCCACACAGCAGTGTAGAGGGCTCAGTTCAATTCATTTCCATGGGAAAAATAATATACTGGAAGGCCTTCAACTCACAACGACCACTGGGTCCAGGATCAAGGAAGCAGAGAGCTGAGTCTTCCATAGAGCAATGCAGACAGTCTGGCCACAGGCAGCAAACAGCAGGGTGGGTGAACAACAATCATCAGGATGACAAGTTCCAACAGTCCCAAGCTCAAGTGATGTCTACAACAGCAACGTGGTGAAGCTAGTCTCAAAGGAAACTCAAGCTCTAGCGACATGATCTACAGGTTGTCAGCCCCACAGGCAGTGTAGCTTAGGAGTTGAGGAAGAGAACAAGCTAAGGCAGCCACACACTGGTCTGATTATCAGAAAGCAAGAGAGATACCAGTGACCTTTCTGAGCCATTTATCTCTTTGCTCTCCAATCAAACTGCAACCTTATTAATACCACATGTTCCTATTGGCCAGGTTGGCACATAAATCTACCAATCACATTCCATTTTACCACCATTTCCCTTACTGTGGCCCCAGGAACCCTTATTCTAGTTATTATCTCTGTAGATTTCCCCATCTTGGGTTTCATAAATCAAAAAACAGAAAAAGACATAAGAGGGAATCAAAAAGGCTACCAACAATGACAAAATACAACAGGTATAAACCCCTACATGAAAAAAAAATCCAGAAAGTATTAAAACCCAGAATAAGCAAAAGTGTATCAAAATGGAAATATTAAACTACGTATAGGTAAACTTAATAAGGAATGGTATATGTATCAAATGTTAAATAGTAAATATGAAAAGGTGTATTATAGTAATATTTTAGGTATTCACACTTGGCTAACAGAATTAATCTCAATTCCTGCAACTCATTATCAGGGATGTTGTTGATTACATTTGAGTAAGTTTTATGCTCCGTGCCTCCGTGTACAACAGCACAAATACATAAACTGAGAAGTCCTGAACCGTCCTCATTTGATCCTAAGTCTGAGACCATTTTTGCAGCCACCCCCGTCTGTGCATCTAATTCAGGGTATTCTTCTATTTTGCTGACACTCTACAATAGAGGATGTTCTTCTCTAGGAACTGGTTGCCCTGAAAACATATTCAAAATATGTGAGAAGTCTCATTATTCTCAATTCTAAAGAGCATTCTGAGATACTGGTCTGCCATTTCCTCTTCTTGTGACACATCTGCTATTTTATTTTGGAATCAAAGTTGTCCTTCCATTGAGTGTTCGCTTCATTATGACCCCAAAGAGCAATTTCACAAAAGTCATGTCACAAGTTTAGCATCAGAAGTCACTGCAATTATTTTCTCAGACATAAGAATATTAATCAATCAGTATCCACAGTGCACATTGCAGAGAGACACATCCAGAGATGTGTTATCCTGGGTTTTAATAGAGCAATGAGCTCAGGCCTTTTAAAATCATGCATTTTACTCATGAATCTATAAATGTCTGTATTTCATCGTCAACATACTTTGACTAACAGGGTGAGAATGACCACGATAATCTGCTTGTCAAGAAGGAAAATGAATCACATAGGATGACAATGGAGGATCATTGTCACTTTTAATATTTGTACTGCAAACAGAGAATTCTAGTTCCTCTTTCGAAGCCTGCAGTGAGAAGAACACTTAGGGGGGAAAAAAAGAGAAACCTGTTCTGGGGATGCTGAAAGCTGAGCGAGGAAGCCCTAATTCCAACAGGAAATCCTCCTTCATTCACCTCTGCCTGCTTCTCTAGGGCTGGGTGTCCATGTTCAGTGGGTCCTGCACGCCCCCTACTGCCCAGTGTCTTCCCTGCAGGGGAGTTTTGTGTTTGGGCTCACACTGACTTCACTTCACTGTGTTCCTTGTACAGTAATAAAGGGCCATGTCCTCAGCAGTCACAGAACTCAGCTGCAGGAAGAACTGATTCTTCGATGTGTCTCTGGTGATGGAGAGTCAGCTTTGGAAGGACGGGTTATATTTTGTACCACCATTATACCATAAGCTTCCCATCCACTGCAGCCCCTTCCCAGGAGTCTGGTGGATCCAGCTCGAGTCATAACTCCTACTTGTGATGGAGACACCAGAGACAGTGCAAATGAGGGACAGCTTCTGGGAGGGCTTCACCAGTCCTGGACCTGAATCCTGAAGCTGCATCTCTGATAGAACTTCTGTAAATAAAGATAATTGATCTCTGTCAGTCACTTGCAGTCACAACCATCCACATAGACTCAACACCGACATCTGAGACCCTCACCTTGGGGAACTGTCACCAGGCACAGGAGAACACATAGCAACAGCATCTTTAGCCCTCAGCTGTGCTTTCCCAAGAGATAGACAGCCCTGTCAGAAGAGAACTGATAGCTTTCAGTGCCCAAGTTGTGGGATTTTAACCGTGTGCCTGAAGAATGATTTGCATAGCAGGGAGACTTATGCTTATAAATAGAGGCTCCTTTTTTTCTTCTGAGCCATTGTAGGGTAATTCTTCTTTTGAACTCATCTGTGTGTTAGTCTGCAATGAGAGAGCACTTCACCTAAAAGGTATGTGCGAATGGACAATGGAAAGCCCAGCATTTCTGAGCCCAGTATTCTCTCCCTTCAGCCCTTCATTGCTCCTGCCCTGACTGAGGCTCTTATATATCCTGTACATTGGAGATTGGGCCGTATAGGGTTCCTTGGAACCAGCAGGTACACCCCAGAGTATCTCCCATTACCTCACACTCTCCAAAACCCAATTTTTCTTTATGCACGGATGACTTTTAATCAACCTCCTAAAAGTCCTTGGTAATTTTCCTATGTGGTAATAATATGTTTTAGTAATATTAATACCAGACCAATTCCAAGGAGTTGGGGGTTGATGATGCCTCAAATATCCAACTCTTCCATGATGTCATTCAGCACCATTTCCCACCTATTCCTTGCCTACATATATTTCCTTGTGTTTCTTGAATGTAAATTGCAACAACATCCAACAAAACCCCTTGAATGCTTGAGGAAATGCTCAAGTGTTGGTGGGTGTACTTCAGTCCATATCCCTAAGGTCAGTTGGTCATAAGCCAGATGTGGGGGTCTACAAGATGTCCTCCACTTCGGACTCTGTATTTTATTAAGGTACAGATGCCCTGAGGCTCTGGCAGGATGTCTCCAGTAGGCATTGGCCTCCTACTGATGTGAATCAGCACGGTCTTTTCCAGATTTGGGCCATGATCATCACAAACCCCACCGCTCTTACAAGCACCACTATCACTACATCCCACTACCTGATGGCTAAGGAAAACCTCAGTGTAAGAAGAAGCTGCTACCCAGAAAAGTTGAGCCCCAGAAAAGACAAGGTTGTAACTCTGTACTCTATAAGAACTGCAAGATTCTGAAGAGAAACCCTTTGTTTGGCAGAGAGCATTCCAAAGAGTGTAAAACCTGTCAAGTGCCATGACTTAAAGTAAAAAGTTACATCAGAGAAGGGAGTGGGAAATAATTGTTTAATAGGGCAAAGTAAGGATATGAGCCAAGGACAGTATTTCATATCTTGAACCAAAATATGTTGAGTTGAGACCTAAAGGCACTCTGGATTAAATGAAGTCCATACAGGTCCTCAAAATTTGTGGAATAAGCACAGACATTTTTAAATGTCCCTTACCCAGAGGACTCTGGGTCACCTGAAATTTGAGCACATACAACCAAAGTCTTCCTCTCTATTTATGCTTTACTTATGATTCCCCACAAACTGCTCAGGGATCACAACCTTGAATTTATTACCAACACTCACATATTTTCTGAATTTGGAATATTTTTCATATTATTGCCCATAAAATCACTAGCACTATCTCTAGTTATACATGTTAAAAATGTTATGCCCATTCAGATTTTGTTCTCATTGATATCAAAGATCACAAACATTTTTCTCCATTCTTAGAGTTGACACCAGTCATTTACTGTATGGTTAAACTGCATATGTCAATGGGGGAAATTCAAGCACAAGTTGGTGGTCACTTGACCTCTCTGGGCCAGAATTTGCTGAGGAGAATAAGCTTTTTCAAAAATGATTCTTGATTTTCCATATGATCCAGGAATTCAAGCACATGACAAGCTAATATGTTGCCATGGGAATTCCTTGAATTAGTTCAGTTTTGCATGCAGATGGGTATGGCATTACTTGAGCATGATCATTCCAGAACAAAGTTATCTCATTACTGGAGGTTAGCAGACCAATTTAAGTTTCACATCATGATGCAGCTGAACACTAGTCCAGCTCACCTCCATCTCTGAGTGTGAAAGCCATGATATTCCAATCCCATGAAAGTGAGCATAATGTTTGACATTATAATGCTTAATTCTAACTAGTAAGAGTGTGATTACTTCATCTCAAGACTTTTAACATGTTTCCAGATATTGTGCTTGATAATGCATAAGGATGACCTTTAACATCATAGAATGGCACAGTAACTGTAACAAAGGCCTCATACATGACAACTGTGAGGATGAAGTAAGACCTATGCTCCTTTCTGTTTTATCTAGTGTTGCTGTGATTTCAGACAGATTTAATCGGACTCAAAACAGCAAAGTGAAATGTCAATGACAAACATTTCACTCAATGGAGAGGAAACAAAAGCATTCACCTTTCAAATTGGAACCATATAAGGATACCATTTAATACCAATCTTGTTTCACATGGTGCTATAACCCTTAACTATAGCTATCAATCATATAATGTAAAATAAAGGCATTCAAAATGACAGCAAAGAAGTAAAACTCTCTATAATTGCTGACTATATTACTCTAAACATAGAAAACCCAAAAGTCCTAGTAGAAAATTATTGGAACTAATTGAAAGGTTAAGCAATTTCACAGGTTATAAGGTCAGCATAGAAAAATAAGTTTGGGAGCTGGGGAAGATGGCCGACAGGGACACCAGCATACTCTGAGAGCTCCTCCAAACAAAGCGGGATTGGCGACCAGGTAGCTGAATAGTAAGAGTCTGGTGAGTGAAATATCCCCCTGGGACAGCACCCCAGTCCTACCCCACGTATTTGTCCTGAGCAGGGGTCTAGGTGAAAGAGGACCGGACTAGTGGGACATCTTTGGCCACTAAGCTGCCGTGAGCTCACTGGCGACCGGCCTAGGCTCCATCCCCAAACCGGACGCCAGCCCAGAGCCGCTTGCCTGACCTGCCTAGACAGGCGCAGCAGGTCACGCTCCCCTACTCCAGCGGCCCACTCCCCACTCGCGGATCCCCACTGGGAGAGAAGCTTTCCTCTCCCGCAGTTCCCCTCTCCCCGCAGGGCAGCGATCTGCCCTCGGGCCCACGTCCCTCCCTCCATTCATCCAAGCTCAGGGGAGCAGACCCACGGGTTGTCTGGCGACCCCCACGGGGGACCATCCACCCGCACCACTGCCGCGGACCCCTCCACCTGCCCTCCGTGTGCCGGCCTCCCACCCCCGCCCGCCCCCGCCCGCCCCTGTCAGCCTAGCGCCAGCTCCACTCCTGGCGGGGACCCTGCGCTGAGCACTTCCCGCCAACAGGAGCCATAGCCCAACCCGCGCCTGTCCCGGACCCTGAGCTTCCGCGGAGCGCCACGCCCCACGCTGCTGAGTCTGCCCACCAAGGGCCCCTCCCTGCGCAAGGCACAAGAGTAGGTGCCCTCCCCAGGGTGCTGCGGGGACCCCGGCAGCGGCGACTCTGAGCCTGAGCGGAGGAAGGGCGCCATTGCCCCCTGCGGTTTCGCGCCAAAAGGGCGGAGAGCGAACACCATTGTTCCCTGAAGTGTCGCGCAGCTGCCTGCGCAGCTATCCGAGGGGTCTCCCCGCGCCCGCTCACAACCCGGGCAGATCAAACATTCCACCTGCAGTGGAGCCTGGGTCTCGGCTTTGCAGTCCCTGAGTAGCCGTCAGTGAGCTCCAGCCAGCTCTCACCACCTGGGGCCCTGTTGGGTCCCCAGTGCCAGCCCTAAGCCTGCCGCAGCCCGCCCCAGCCACCCCAGGAGGTGGCACACAATAAGGTTACTCCTGTCTCCCAGAAGCATGGGGCCTATTAAAGGATCAAGGAAAAATCAACAGACCACATCACTCCCAACAAAAAAATCAGAGAAACGAGGCACTTTAACAGACCTAACGTCACTCATAGAAGAAACAGATATAGATCAGCCACAAAAGGAAATCTTCAGAACTCTGCTTGCAGTAATACAGGAGCTAAGAGAAGCAAACCAAAATAAGGATGCAACGATAGAAGGGATGAAATGCACAATAGAGGGGATGAAGTCCACAATAGAGGGGATGAATACTATCCACCAAAAGGAACTGCAGAAACTAACAGAGGAGGTAGCAGAGGCCACACAAAAGGTCACAGAAGCTATATCTAGGCTTGAGGAGGCTGAGAACCGTATCAGTGAACTCGAGGACGCTCAAACCAAACGAAGCAAGCGAGAAAAACAATCAGATAGGAAAATTAAAGAAACAGAAGACAGCCTGAGATCAATGACAGATGCTATGAAGAGGAATAATATTTGAATAATCGTTCTACCGGAACACAACATAACACACAAATCGACCGCCAAGATAGCAAAGGAATTCCTGGAAGAAAATTTCCCCAACCTAACAAAGGAGAATCCGACTCTCATACAGGAAGCAGAGAGGACGCCGGCTAAGCTAAACACCAAGAAGAACACGCCAAGACATATAATTGTAAAATTATCCAACTTAGAGGAAAAAGAGAAAATTCTACGAGCATCAAGAGAAAGGAAGACAGTCACATACAAAGGAGCGCAGGTAAGAATATGCTCAGACTTATCAGCTGAAACCATGAAGAGGAGGAGAGAATGGAGCAACATCTTCCAAAAACTGAAAGATCAAAATGCCTCCCCAGAATCCTATACCCTGCCAAGTTATCCATTAAGATAGAGGGTAAGATAAGGGTCTTCCAGGACAAGGAAGAACTCAAAAAATATACTGCAAGTCACCCGACCCTGCAGAACATACTGGCTGACTCACTATGGCCAGAAGATCAAGCTCCAACTAGAACCACCAGGAGACCACCATATAGCCCATCTCCATCTAGAAGCCAACATGCCAGCAACACGTACCAGGACAACACGGTCTCAGATGGAAAAGAGGACAGGATAGAAACCCTCCACTCAAACGCAGTACACTGATATGAAGGAAGATAGGTAAAGACCCAAAACACAAAACAGAATATGGCAACCATGAAGCCAGAGATTGTAATAATCACTCTGAATACAAATGGGCTCAATTCATATGTTAAAAGAAAGCGGCTGGAGGATTGGATTAGAAAACATAACCCATCAATCTGCTGCCTGCAAGAGACACACCTTAAGCAAGCAGACAAGCATATGCTGAGAATAAAGGGCTGGCAGAAAGTTTACCAAGCAAATGGTAACTCCAAGAAGGCAGGAGTGGCTATCTTAATCTCCGACAAAATGGATCTCAAGATCCAAAACATAAAAAGAGACAAAGAGGGACATTACATAATGCTCAAGGCTCAGTAAACCAGGAAGCAATAAGCATACTGAATATTTACGCACCTAATAATGGTGCGGCAAATTTCGTCAAACAAACTATTAAAAAAATGACAGAAGAAATCACGGAAACAACAATAATAGTGGGGGACTTCAACACTCCACTATCAGAGAAAGACAGGTCACAGGGAAAGAAGCTCAGCAAAGAGGCCAGAGAGCTAAACAATGTAATTAGGCAGCAGGGCCTGATAGACATCTATAGAGCCTTTCATCCAAAAGCAAAAGGTTTCACATTCTTCTCCAATCCACACGGATCTTTCTCAAGAATAGATCACATGCTGGGGCACAAGGCCAGCCTGAGTAAATTCAAACACATAGATATTATCCAGACGTCTTTCTCAGACCACCATGCCATAAAGCTGGAGATTAATAGGAGGGCACCCAGAAAAGCAAGGGCCACCAATTGGAGAATAAACAACGATCTCCTGCGACATGAATGGGTTAAGGTCCAGATCAGAGAGGATATCAGGAAATTTCTAGAAACTAATGAGAACGAGCATACAACATATCAAAACTTATGGGACACTGCAAAGGCAGTTATCAGAGGTAGCTTGATATCACTGAATGCATACATGAAAAAAGAAGAAAGGCGTATGACAGATATGTTAACACAAAACCTCCAACAACTAGAACAGAGTCAACAGAACTACCCCTCCAATAGCAAGAGAAAAGAAATAATAAAAATCAGGGCGGAGTTAAACCAGTGGGAAGACAAAAGAACAATGCAAAAGATTAACGCAACTAGAAGCTGGTTTTATGAACGAATTAATAAAATTGACACTCCCCTGGCAAAGCTTACCAAAGATAGAAAGGAGCAATCATCAATAGCCAGGATGAGGGATGAATCGGGGGCAATAACAACAGACCCCAATGAGATTAAAAGGATAATCACAAAGTACTATGAAGGTTTGTATTCTAATGAATTCAGAAACCTGGAAGACATGGATAAATATTTAAAAAAACAATCTATCCCTAGATTATCTGAGACAGAGATCAAGAACCTCAACAAACCCATAGCGAAGGAAGAAATAGAGAGTGTCATCAAAAACCTACCAAGGAAAAAGGCCCCAGGGCCAGATGGCTACACAGCAGAATTTTACCAAACATTCAGGGAAGAGCTGACACCGATCCTCCACAAAGTATTCCATAACATAGAAAAGAACGGCAAGCTCCCAAACTCATTTTACGAAGCCAGCATTACTTTGATACCCAAACAGGGAAAAGACCCCACAGGTGTAGAGAATCATAGACCAATATCTCTAATGAACATAGATGCAAAAATCCTTAACAAAATATTGGCCAATAGAATACAAAGGAACATCAAACATATCATCCACCATGACCAAGTAGGATTCATCCCAGCGATGCAGGGATGGTTTAACATCCGAAAATCCATCAATATCATACACCACATCGAGAAGAAAAAGGATAAAAACCATATGATAATATCCATAGATGCAGAAAAAGCATTTGACAACATCCAGCATCCATTCCTAATCAAAACACTCATGAAGATAGGATTGGAAGGTAAGTTCCTCAAGCTCATACAAGCTATCTATGAAAGACCAACAGCCAACATCATAGTCAATGGAGAAAAGACAAGAACAATACCACTGAAAAAGGGTACAAGACAAGGATGCCCCCTGTCCCCTCTTCTATTCAATATCGTTTTGGAGGTTCTGGCTAACAACATAAGACAGCGGAAGGACATCAAAGGGATCCAGTTGGGAGAGGAGGTGAAACGATCGTTATTTGCAGATGACATGATCCTATACATTGAAGACTCCCAAAACTCCACAGTTGGAATACTTACAGCAATAGAGGAATACGGAAGAGTAGCAGGACACAAGATCAATAAACAGAAGTCGGTAGGGTTTCTATACACATCGGACAGGGCCATGGAAGAGGCGATTAAGAGGGAAGTACCCTTCACAGTAGCCAAGAACAAACTGAAATACCTAGGAATATACTTAACAAAAAATACTAAAGACCTATATAAGCATAATTATAAAACCCTATTACAGGAAACCAAAAGTGACCTTCACAAATGGATGAAGCTCCCCTGCTCATGGTTAGGTAGGCTGAACATAGTAAAGATGACAGTTCTTCCTAAAGCACTCTACAAGTTCAATGCTATACCAATCCAATTACCATCAACCTTCTTCAAAGAATTGGAAAAACTCACCACCAACTTCATATGGAGAGGGAAGAAACCCAGAATTAGCAGAGAACTCCTCAAGAAGAAGGACACAATTGGAGGACTCGCCCTACCTGATTTTAATGCCTACTACACAGCTACAGTGGTCAAAACAGCATGGTACTGGCACAATGATAGACACTCAGACCAGTGGAAACGAATAGAAAATCCAGGAGTAAAATCATCAGCATATAGACAACTGATCTTCGACAAGGGTCCCAAAAACGTCAAGTGGGAAGCAGATGCCCTCTTTAATAAGTGGTGCTGGAAACAATGGATATCCACATGTAGAAAGTTGAAACAAGACGTCTACCTCACCCCATGCACAAGAATACACTCAAGGTGGATCACAGATCTAGAAGTCAAACCCCAAACCATCAGGACCATTAAGGAGGGAATCGGGACTAATCTCAGAGCACTGGCCCAGGGAGCACATAGGCTCACTGCAACAGGGAAGGGGACACACACAGGTGATCTGGAAATCGACAAATGGGATCTAATAAGAATAAAACACCTGTGCACCTCGAAAGACTTTGCCAAGAGGGTGACAAAGCAACCCACAGACTGGGAGAAGATTTTTAGTAATGACACGTCAGACAAAGGGCTCATTACTAAAATCTACAACACCATCATGACCTGCAAAAAGAGGAAAACAGTTAACCCCCTAAGGAAGTGGGCAAAAGAAATGAGAAGAACTTTCACTAGAGAGGAGATCAATATGGCCAATAAATATATGAGAAAGTGCTCGAAGTCCCTTGCCATAAGAGAAATGCAAATCAAAACAACCATGAGATACCACCTAACACTCCTGAGGCTAGCCCAGATCAGTAAATCAGAGAGCAACAAGTGTTGGAGGGGCTGTGGTGAAGTAGGAACCCTCCTCCACTGCTGGTGGTCGTGCAGATTTGTACTGACACTGTGGAAAGCAATCTGGCGATACCTAAAGAAAATGGAAATTGATCTACCTTACGACCCAGCCATCCCTCTACTGGGCATATACCCGGTTGAAGCAGCAAATAAGACACGACCAGTCATATGCACTCCAATGTTTATTGCGGCACAATTCACAATAGCAAAGACTTGGAAACAGCCTAAGTTTCCATCGATAGACGAGTGGATTAGCAAACTTTGGCACATACACACAATGGAGTATTATGCAGCACTGAAAAGCACCGATGAGCACATGAAACACGTTATTTCATGGGAAGAGCTGGAAGGAATTATGTTAAGCGAGGTAAGCCAGACCCAAAGGGACAGGTACAACATGAGTCCCCTGAGGTAAGTACAATCAGCATGACAGAAATGGGGCATTAATCCACCCAAGGGGAGGGTATGGTTTATATCTCCACAGGGAAAGTGGGACCAGACTTCAACCCAGTGTCGCAAGGTATGAATGCAATATCCCGGCGTGGAGGACGGAACCGGTGGAGAAGTCTGGGAGGCTGGCCCCAGCACCATAAATTAAGTGGATTCCTGCCCCTCCCCCGAAAAGAATTTGTTCCAAAGGACGACATTGACTCTGCAACTATGGGAGATGGACATATTTGATCAGAGCACACGGGAGCAGATGAAGGGGCAGGAGGAGAGAGTGGAGCACAGCCTGGCCCACCAGGCCGTGATGATGATGTTCCTGAGTAGAGCAGCCAGTCCACAGAGAACAACATGGCTGGCCCTACTATGAGACATGATGCCCCTCAGTGACTAAGGGCGAAACAGGGAACAGCACCGGAGACACAGTGTGGGAATTGCACCTGACCTGATCCCACCACACCGAGGCAAATCACAGGTGGAGTGCAGCGGAACAGCAAGGGAATGGAGTGGCAAGGTCCCCAGGGAATGCTGAAAGTGGACTTTGGGGCCAGGGCGTGGTGCCCCAACAGACTGGACTGGAAAACGCTCCTAAGGGCCAGCAAATGATCCCTGAACTAACTACAAGCTTTTCTCTTGTGAACTGTTTTGTTCTGTTCTTTTTCAGTGGTTTGTTTTTGTTGTTTTGTTGTCTGGTTGTATACTGTTGCTTTGTGTTCCTCTGTCTACTTTTCGTGCATGTTAGTGACTCCACAGGTCTGTCTGAATAGGACAGGCTGGATGAACTATCTGGAAGAAAAACAACGGGACCGACAGTTCCGGGGGGACTTGGGGTGGGGGGGTGGGGGGGGTAAGGAAGTGGTGTTAACAAACACAGGGACAAGGGAAAAACATGGGACCCCAAATGGTAGAGAAGGGGGAGTGGCAGGCCTGGTGGGAAATGATCAAGGGTAAGGTTGCTTAGAGAAGAGGTATACTCTAGCCCAGGTGGCGATGAAGCATGGTAGTAGGGCAGGAGGAAGTTCAAGGGAGATGGAGGAAAGAGCTAGGAGTCAAAGGGCATTCATGGAGGTCTAGACAAAGACATGTACATGCAAATATATATAGGAGGATGGGGAAATAGATCTATGTGTCTATATTTATAGGTCAAGTATTAAGGTGGCGGAAGGACCTTGGGCCTCTACTCAAACACTCCCTCAATGCATGAATACCTTCTTTTATTAAATTGGAACTCTATGATGCTCACTCTCCCGACACAACGGCTGGAGCCAAAGTGGGTGAACAAGTAAATGTGGTGAAGAAAGCTGATGGTGCCCGGCTATCAAAAGAGATAGTGACTGGGGTCTTAAAGGCTTGAAGATAAACAAGCGGCCATCTAGCTCAGAAGCAACAAAGTCCACATGGAAGAACACACCAGCCTGTGTGATCGAGTGGTCCCAAAGGGATCAGTTACCAGGCATCAAAGAACAAAAAATCATATCATTGACTGCACACCTCCATGATAGGATCGCTGAAGACAAATGGGTGCACAAGCAAATGTGGTGAAGAAAGCTGATGGTTTCCGGCTATCAAAAGAGATAGTGTCTGGGGTCTTAAAGGCTTGAAGGTGAACAAGCGGCCATCTCGCTCAGAAGCAAAAAAGCCCACATGGAAGAAGCACACCGGTCAGTGCAATCACGCGGTGCCCAAGGGACCAGATATAAGGCATCATGCAAAAAAAAAAGATATAAGTGTGTATATGTATATATGTATGTGTATATATATATCATATTAAATAAAGGGGGAAGTGCAGAGTGGAGACCCAAGGCCCAAGTGTCGGCCAATGGAGATCCCCTCATAGAGGGGTTTAGGAGAGGAGATGGGTTAATTAGGGTGTGAGGTAGTATCGATGAAGAACACAGCTTTCCCCCAGATCCTGGATGCTTCCTCCCCCCAACTACCATGATCCGAATTCTACCTTGCAGGGCTGGATAGGACAGAGGCTGTACACTGGTACATATGAGGGTTGGAGGTACAGGGAATCCAGGGTGGATGATACCTTCAGGACCAAGGGTGTGAGGGACGATGCTGGGAGAGTGGAGGGTGAGTGGGTTGGAAAGGGGGAACTGATTACAAGGATCCACATGTGACCTCTTCCCTGGGAGAGGGACAGCAGAGAAGGGGGGAAGGGAGACTCCGGATAGGGTAAGATATGACAAAATAACGAGGTATAAATTACCAAGGGCATATGAGGGAGGGGGGAAAGGGGAGGGAGGGGGGAAAAAAGAGGACCTGATGCAAGGGGCTTAAGTGGAGAGCAAATGCCTTGAGAATGAATGGGGCAGGGAATGTATGGATGTGCTTTATACAATTGATGTATGTGTATGTATGGATTGTGGTAAGAGTTGTTTGAGTCCCTAATAAAATGTAAAAGAAGAAAAGGGAAAAAATGATTAGGGCAAAGACTGTACAGATGTGCTTTATACAACTGATGTGTGTATATGTATGAACTGTGAAAAGAATTGTATCAGCCCCAATATATTTTTTAAAGAAAAAAGAAAAAAAAAGAAAAATAAGTTTGATTCCCACATACCTATAGAGAAAGCTCTCAAAAGGATATCAAAAATGCTACCATTTACAATAGCCAACTATAAGTAAAATAAATGGGAATAAACCTAAGCATAGAAGCAAGAATATTGTACAAATAGAACTATTTAAAAAGCAGTACTATAAGATACCAAAAGATACACACCTAATTAGAAAAAGGGGTCATGTTCATGAACAGGAATTCTTAACTTTGTGAGAGAAAAAAAACACACCCAAAGTGATCCATAATTGTGATGAAAATCTGGTTCAGATCCCAGCACCTTTCTTTAAGTACATAGTAATTACTCTCTAAGTTTTAAAATAAATTGCCCATCAAGTTTTAATAGAAATGAAATAGACTCAGAATAAGCACAGTCAAAACTACCCCTCCATATCTTGGAGATACTGTTGTGTAGGGGATTGCACAGTACACTATTAATTGCAAGTTCTACAGTTCAAGACAACCATCTACTCCTCTGGAGACAGATGCAACTTTCTTATCCTGAAAAGTTGTATTCTCAGAAATCCAAAGGGACAGTTATGATTTGTCCTGGGTGGCTGCTATGAGTCTTAATCGACTCATCAGCAGGAAGTTGAATGTTTGAGAACGGGTGGCATGGGAGGGAAGTCCCTATAACTGCACCTGAGATCAATCTATGGGACAAAGGACAATCATCCTGAGCCATATATTCAAGTGGATTATCTCTAGACTTTTGTCTCTTAATCCCTAAGACACTCCTCCAGATATGTCCACCAGAACAAAGACTCACTTATGTTTTAGGTTTTCTGGGTGTGAATTAGCCAGTTTCAAGAGAAGATACCAGAATGGATTTATCTATATACACAGTCAATGGTCAGACAACAGAGTCTACTTAATTAATCCAAGGTCGAAGATCTCAGAAGACAATTTCAAAAATATTGTCCCTTTGCAAATTAATGGATTGAAACTTTAGGACACAGCCAGATGGGACACTCGGCATCATCAGAAGGTAAAGGAGAAAAGAGGCAGACATTTCTGTGGCAAAGATTCCCTGATTCAGTAGGCTCTGATCCCATGATTTGGGGGCAAAAGGGGGTGTATAAGAGGTGGGGACTGCATAGCATGTTAATGGGCATGATCCACGGGTCCACAAGGAAGAGACCCCAAAGACTGTACTTGAACAAGTTTGATGACACTCAGATATCAAAGATGGGAGTGATGTGTCTGACCCACAGGTTATACATTGAATTTGTAGCCTCCCCAGAATCCAACATTTGCAATAATAAAATCACCAAGGTTAAAGTGTGCCTGCATTGTTTAATTTGAACAAATGCATCCACTAATTCACACATTAATTTATTCATTGTGAGGTCTGAGAGCTATTAACAGACCACATATTCTTCAACACTGAGGGAAAATTAGTAAATCAAGCAATTGAGATAGAAATATGGGCAGTCTTATCCTCAAAAGTGAAACTCACTGCAAGTGCATCTACTGTGACTCACAGGACCCCTCTAAGGCTCATTAGAACTGCTCCTTAGGCTTTCTCTGACTGGAAATATTTACAGGAGTAGACAACCTCATCTGACTCAGGAGGAACCATTGCCTGGATTGAATCCCGGATCTTGTGTTGAGCAACATAATACTTTTTCCGCCACAGCATCACGTCTCTTTCTATTTCTACACCAAGAGTCGTACATGACAGGTTTTTTTAATATAACTTTGAGAACCCACATCATGATGTTTTCCATATTATTATATGAATATAAACTCTGGAATAAGAATAATAAGGGCCATAGAAAACAATGGTGGCTTTTGACTTATGGTGCTTGCAAAGAATGTTGAAAGTGCCTGGGTGGGCTGACAATAAAACACACAGATCTGTTGTGAAGGGAGTAGAGGCAGAGAGTCCCTCAGAATTAAGGACAGTGAGATCTTGTTTCCTGTACTTCGGACATGCTATCATGACACCAGTCCCTTGAGAAAGACTTCATTCACGATAAAGCAGGGGAATCAGTGACGAAGGAGGCACATCATGAGATGTATTGACTCAGTGGCTGTAATAAGGAGCTCAAAATATTAATGGTGATTATGTGGCTGAACTAGGTATTATTTAGTTCTGTTCTCCATTGAATCACCGAGAACTGAATCACTTAACACCATCAAAAATGAATAAATAACACATGGCATTCTTCCCAGGTGGAATGACAGTGCAAGGGGTTAGGGTATATGTTTTATGAGGGAAACACACCTAGCAAAAGGAAATGTATATCATAATACACTGTTTTTATCAGCGTTCTTATGTTGAAGTTCTCTGTGTCTTGGCTAATTATTGGTAGTAAAAGTCTTGTCACCTATTTATAGAGCTGTAAGCATCCAAGGTTAGGGCACAGGATGGCTGTTAGAGACTCAAAGTAATCCTGGATGTGAAATTTTAATGGCAACCCAGGGCACTGTCTGTAATACCAGAAACACCTTCCGTGGTTGTGGAAACTAAGAGTGACTCCAATAATGGCCAAACACCCTATTAGCAATATCCAAGAATTGGTTCGTTTGGGTAATGGTGTTAGAGAATAATATTAAATATATCACGGGCTGCCTAAAGCACAAGCAGATCTGTCTTGGATTAAGCACATCTTGAATATTTCTTGCATTCACGTAAGACTTTATCTCACTTATTGCGGGATGTCATCATGAGGACCTGGTACCCAGAGAATGGTCTTGTGCTTGGTAAAGCAGAATGACAATGAACAAGGGAGAGACTTTCAAGGAAGTGGATTGTCACTCAGGCTGCAATGATGGGTGCAACAGAGGAATGACTGTGAGGATAGTGCACTTCTGGGCAGTATTTCATCCTGTAGTACATAGGCTCTCTGGGAGTTGAAACCAACTCAAGGGTACCAAACAATACCAACATGGGCAAGAGTATCTAGTTCTAAGTTAAGATTGTTACGTAAATGTGTATTCGTGAGCATTCCCTGGAATGATACATTGGCCAGCTATCTGATGGCTTGGAGAAAAATCTGGATTCACATGAGAATATTTTCCTGCATTAATATTTCCACAAGGATCACTGGTGATGGAGTGGTTATGCTTTGGGATGAGGGCTGCATGTCAGCAGTTAGAAACCACCAGCTGCACCACAGAAGAAAGAAGGGGCTTTTTACTCCTGTAACAGTTACAGTCTCAGAAACCCACAGAGGAATAATGAGTTTTGATATTTGGAATATTTTTAGCTTTGATAATAAATGATACTGGTTAATACAGTCAATTGAAAATAGATATCATCAAGCCATATTACTGTGCACTCTGATTTTGGATAGATGTTCAAAGATAGACAAAGCCCATTCCAATGAAGAGAAGGCATGTCCAGATATATGAAGGTTCCCTAGAATCACTGTGCATGGGGATCCCAAGAGAGGTGCTAACAAGGTGGGGAAACCACAGCTTCTGAGAGGAAAGCATCCTGAGAAAAACACTTCATTTGCCTGCATCTGCAGAAACCATGGCCTGTTGCAAGGAGGTTTGTGTCTGGGCTCACACTGACTTCCCATCACGGTGTCTCTAGCACAGTAATACATGGCTGTTTCCTCAGGATTCACGGAGCTCAGTTTTAAATAAACATGGCCTTTGGAGGTTTCCCTGGTGATGCTGACTCGGGACTGGAGAGCTGGATTATAGTGTGTGCTCCCACCACTCCATATATCACCGACCCACTCCAGTCCCTTTCCTGGAGCCTGGCGGATCCAGTTCACTGCATTGCTTGTTAAGGAAAATCCAGAAACAACAGAGGTGAGAGACAGGGTCTGTGAGGGCTTCACCAGTCCAGGGCCTGACTCTTGTAGCTGCACCTGGGCCAGGACACCTGGGGATAAAGAGAATCCCAGTGAGTCATGTGTCAGATGCTGCATCCCCAGACTTCATGTATGAGTCCCTGAAGCACTCACCTTCCGGAGTTGCCACGATAAATAGGAGAACCCACACATGATTGACCTTCATGTCCATAAGATCCATGATACCCAGGGAACACGCACCAGGGTGAGAAGGAGTCAGAATTTAAGTGTGTTCATGCTGTGGTTTCATCTGGCTGCCTAAGAGGTATTTGCATGTGGGAAGTGCATTTGTACATAAAGGCCTACAGGATAAAGTGAGGTCCCTAGGCCTGCTCCTCTCACTCAAACAATGATGCTGGCAGTGCCCTTATGATAACTTCCTCTCCCTGAGCTCTTTGTTTCACCCGGATACATTCTGTTCAGGGAGCGTTATGCAGCCACAGATCAAGGACTCTTATTTCCAGTGATAGATAGATAGAGATATCCAAAGAGAGGGAGAGATAGACAAACCATGTAGGACCCACAGGAGGATAAATAGGTATATAAATAGATAATAAATTAAAATATTCACTACAAACCAGGCCATAACTCTTCTGATTCATGACACCTACATTAGTCTATATTTACACATGTGAATATACCATTGTTGTCACACAACCTCCAAATGACCAAAAATATTACTATATTTGGTAAACATGTCTTTGCCAAAAACAAATTTACTGCTAGGTATCATCATACCAAGAATAACTCAGATGATGGTATTTGGTATTTTCAATTGCTTCATATGCATATGAAAATTGAACGTTGACTAAATAGGATTTATAAACATTGCATTTGAATTGTGGTGCTGTCAAGGAATATTGGCATTACCATGGTCTGTCAAAGGAACCGACCATGTGATCTTAGCCTAATGCTTAACCAGTGCGCCTGCACCACCAGCAATGGCTCCTTAAGAGAAAGACTGGACTTTCTACTCCTATAAAGAGTTACAGTCTTGGATATCCACAGGGACCCACAGGGACTTGCTATGAGTCAGCATTAACATGATGGCAGTGAGTTTGCTTTTGATTTGGCCAAAGAAACCAATAAATCTTTCTTGGAAGAATGAATCAAGAATGCTCCTTAGAAACAAGGATGGCGATATGTTACCTCACTCCCTTTGCACATGATATCAAGAGAACCCAGTCCTTGGAAAAGGGAGTGAGATAACATATCATACTTGGCAAAGTAGAGGACAGTGATAAAAAGTAAGGCCCTCGTTGAGATGGCCTGACATAGTGGCTGTAATAATGGGGTCAAACTTAAGAATTATATTGAGGATGACACATAATTGGGCAGTGTTTTGTTCTTTTGTGTCTATGATTGTTATGAGTTGGACCTGAATGAACAGCACCTAACAATAAAACAACAACTACAACACACATAATACCCAGGAAACAACATCTTGGAAAACTTATACTTACAAAAATCCATACAAAATTCTGGCACAGTATAATACCGTATATTCATACAAGGAATGTAGATGAATGAAAAAAAAGAATTGAAGATATATTGAGAGTATTGGGGCATCTGATGACCTTCCTTTCATGGTTTTTAATTTTATTATTTAAACGAACCTTATATAAGTTATATGTATATGCTAGCAGAATCATCACCCCCTTGTGTTCGCCTAAAGTCAGACTGTTAAGTATTCCCAGGCATGCAAAGGGGCTGAACTTGTAAATAAACCCATATTTCTGGTCTCTGGATTAGCATGCTAAACAGAATACCATAGACTCCAATGTCTTCAAAAGTGTCGCCAATCTGTATGGTAAGATTCATACAACAATGAGCATGTTGAATAGTATATTTCTGAATGGAGCAGGGGAGGGAGCAAGGTGTGTCCCTCTTTTTACAAAGCAGCCTTCTCATATGATCAGAGTTCATTTTCTATCATTTAAAAAAAGCCTGTCTCAGAAGCAGCACATCCGGAATTCTCATTGGAAGTTAAGATGACAAGTTTGTCACACAAACTTTGGATATATTATCAGGAGGCACTAATATTGGGAAAGGACAGGGCCATCAAGATGGATTGACTGTGATTACAACAATGCTCTCACACATGGGAAAGACTATGAGGATGGTGCTGGACAAACCGCTGTTTCAGTGTATTGTACAGAGAGACTATTATCCACAACCGATTTAATGAAAACTAACAACCAGAATATTGTTTTGCTTGAGAAAGCACGGTATCTTAATTAATAAAATGGAATGCAATATCATTGATTACAAGTTATGAAAACTCAAGGAATAAATAGGAATGGAATCACTGCTCTATGTTAATCCCCGCTATGTGAGAATAACCCTGTTTCAATGAACAATAATAGTGATCTTGCATCTGCACCCTCGGTTAGGTGGGTTCCTATACTTCAAGCATCCTAAACACCCTCCAGACTTGCCCTGTCTGCATGGGAACTTTGTGTTGGGCTCACTCTGAGTTCCACTCACAGGTTGTGTTTGAAAATTAGCAAACATCTTCAACTTCAATAGAATTCTGGGTTAATTCGATTTTCTACCCTTGTTAATGTTCTTCCTTCTGCTCAAAAGTTCACAAGTAAGAAGAGGGATCCCCCGGTGTGGCCAGCTAGGGGTGCTCATGTAGATCATCCACCCATGGGTTGTGACCTGGTCATTGCCACAGGTGGTAAGGTGAGGTAACTCCACCCTGAGCTTGGTTAATATCATTATCAGATGAAGATAATCAGGATGGGGTAAGGTTGTGGAGAGTGGTCAAACACGCATGGGGACCGTGTGTGCTGAACTGTATACATGCTTACAAAAAAATAACTCTCTGTCATCGAGTCAATTTTGTCTCATAGTGACACAATGGGACAAGGTGGAACTGCCCCTGTGAGTTTCCAAGACTGTAACACTTCATAGGAGTAGAAAGCTTATGTGTATACAGAGCTAAAATGCATTGAGCTATACAAATTCACTTGTGCACTTTAGATATGTTAATTACCAGGGAGAGCATTAAAATGACATAGAGGTGAATAATAAAAGGCATAATATCGCTTTATCAGAAAATGAATTACAGGTTCTGTGTTTTAAAAGCAGGATTAATTTCTTAGTAAGGTCATGACAGAATACCTGGGTTGACATTATTATCACTAAATACACACTGAACTCAATGCAATTGTGGTATAATGGTTTGGGTACAAAATGAGGCACAATGAGCATACGCACTCTTCCACATCTTCTCCTGAATGGAACAGTTGGAGCAATTAAATCCCTCTTGATATAGGAAAGGGGAAGTGGTAGCATGTTGTTAATCAACAGTGAAAATGTATCATAATTGGTTGAGATTTAGTTTGTTAAAAGGGATCAAGAACATAACAGCTCATTCCCCTCCATTAAATTCCTTTTAAACTTAGTTAAAAGCCTGTTCATTATTCCAGATACTCCTAATTCAGGAAGGGGAAGCATGACCATTTAGAGGAGCAAGGAGACTGAAACCTTAGAGGGTAATGGTGTGACAGTCCCTGGAGTAATGAAGACAGAAATTGATGCTGTCGTAATCCCTTGGGGAAATGTAAATTCTTTCTGTGAACTTTGCTCCGTTTTATCCTCTGATGACTGTAAACTTGTAAACCAACCCCCACTGCAACCTGAAAGGAAGTTTGGGGTCTATAACTTGTTTGATTCTCACTGGATTTGTGAAGCAGTCCACTGGGCGTTTCCTTCTGTAAGCCCTAGCAGGAATAAACCTAGAATGTCTCAAATCAACCTGGTCTCTGCTTATGAAAGCCTGCCCCACACCCTTTCCAGTCCAACAACAATATGAGGTCCTGCACATACCTCACAGCATCTATAATAACAATAGCAATAATACTAATAAAATAATATGGACTACTGACCAAAATGTAAATAAGACTATAAAATTAGAAAATATGAATGAGTTTACACTTGGTAATGAGAGGGTTTTTTTTAGATACATCACAATGAGAACATGGACACATAATAAAAGATTGATCACGAGGGTAGATCAAGATTTAAAAAATTCTAACTGTGGCGAAAAAAGTCCCTTAAAAGAGAATGAAAAGCATGCAACATACTTGGTAAAGGTTTGCAGAATCTATGTCAATTAACTTTAATTTAATATGGCAAATTATTTTTATGTAAATACGTTTTAAAAATAAAAATAAAATATCCAGAATATCTGATCAAATATGCAAACCAAGAAGAATTTAACTAAAAATAAATACATGGGCATATTACTCAAATTCAAATAATTTCATTTTGGAAAATTCAAAATGAAACAAGAAGATGATTTTACTGACCTAATAAATAAAATGTTTTCCATCTCCAAACCTTACAAAGTCATTTTCTCGCAAGTGAGCACAGGACAAGGGATTCTGGTGACTCAATTGCTGGAATGTAAAGTGGTTCAGCTACTTTGAGAGACAATCAGACAGTTTCTTACAAAGCCTCTCATTGCTTTACCATTTTATCCTGAAACATGCTCCCAGGTGGTTGCCTCGATGAGTTGAAAATACATGTCCCCCTGAAACCGTGCACTAATGAATTATAGCAGCTCTATACACAGTGAACCCAGCTTGAAATGACCAGCGTGGCCTTCAGCATATAAATAAATAAACAGTCTGTGATACAATAAATACAAATAATGTTATTTTAAAGAGCTTTCAACCCATGGAAATGTTTAGATAAATCTTAACTTGAAGTAGACCTTAAAAAACAGAATTTATCATATGGCTTTGAAATAAAATTGTTAAAAAGAGAATCCTATACAGGTATGACAAACCGATCAGTGACTGTCAGTAATTAGGAAATATGGTGTTCAATCGGGGAGGCATAGGCACTTTTTTGCAGTACCAAAATCTTTCTACTTGTTACCAGCATAGCATAAATATGACATTTTTATTCATAAAAGCACTGAAAATTTCACAACATACTGAGTCAGCCTTAGCTTTGGAAATATAAAAATTAAAGTTTAGGGATCTTACAATAGAAATCAAATTAAAAATGATATTATTAAAAATGTATGAGACAACTCTCTGAAGTTGGCAGGGACACCATGCTAACATACATAACTCTAAGGTGACCAAAGACTGTAAACCTAAAGGCAACATAAGTGCACACAGCACCATGCTCTCTGCCTTACAAATTCCTTTTCTATGGCTATAAGGCTCAAAATATGAAATCATTGCACATGTACAATATAATTGAAAATTATATAAATGAAAACGCCCAATGAGAAATGGAATCAAATGTTCTCAATACAACAAAATGTTGGACAACTTTAACGAATAACAAAACACAACATAGTTTTGATTTATAATGTGAAGTGTAAAAATCAGTATTTCCGAGGCCTTTCATATAAGTAAATGATTGAATGAATAAAACAAATGAGGTAAAGAACACCTCCCACGCTAGAATTTCCAGTGACTTATATATGTACTCATGCAGCCACTAGAAAGCAAACCATGAAGTCCTTCAATATTTGATTTTACTGTGGCCCACAAGGAATTTAATTAGAAAGCACATTGCATTTGGTAAATCTACTGTAAAAGATATCTTTACAGTGTAAATTATAAAGATGTCACCTTTAGGAATAATGTGCACCTGACACAGCCATAGTATTTTAAATGATATACACCTGCAAAAGTCTTTGCTTGTCCTTAAATTATTAAAACTGAAAATATTTGATACCTTTGAATTATGATTATGGTGATGAATACTTAATACCTAGTAGATTCCAAGAAAAAACAATCATACTGGTGTTGGAACTAGTGCAGCCAGAATTCTCTGTAGAGGTGAGCATGGCAGGACATCATCCAATGTACCATGTATATACTCGAGTATAATCCGACCCGAATATTCATGGATACACCTAATTTTACCACAAAAACTGCATTGAAAATGTGCTGTAAAGCTTGGCTGGTACTCAAGTATATACGGTACTTTGGACATGTGATCAAGAGCGAACAGTCCCTGGAGAATGTCATATGACTGGTGAACTATACGGTGGTGAAGAAATATAAGGCCCCCAGTGGGATGGATTGACACAGTAGCTGCCACAACAGACTCAAACACAGATGGTGAAGATGGCCCAGGTCCAGGCAGTACATTGTTCTGATGCACAGACGCCACTTGATGGCATCTAACAACAATAGTACAAACTGAAACAAACAATATACCGTGCTGTTTGAACTGGAACAACTCAGAGTAGCATACAGTATTTGTGTGTGTGTGTGTATGTGTACAGATGTCTTGATAATTTGAATGTGTCTACATTGAGAGCATGAACCATAAAGTGTGTAACAAACGTAAACGAGATAACACAGCTGAACTAGAAAGAAAACCGACTAGGATAAAAAGGGATGCCAGGTCATAGTTGACTCCAGCAACGACCCATCTGTGTTCAAGGGAAGAGGGTCAGATGTGAATGTCAGTCTTTTCTGACCTCTTACAGACCCTTAACTAGACATTATTGACTCCCGCCAGTAACTCCAAGAGTGTGCTAGTTGGAGTAAAACAATGAGATCTCTACAGCGAGTCTGCTATTTCCGAAGCAGGTCAACAGAACAGTTTTCTAGCTTTCAACTAGTATTCCAGTGCTTCACTGTTTTCACCATCAAGTGCCTCCAGGTGCCCTCGATGAGTTTGGAAATGTATCCCTGATTTCCTAAGGTTCATCAAACACTGGTTCTTTGCATGGGGCAATAGTTTCTCCTGTTACAACTTTTTGCTTCATAGATATCAATGGTAGACCAGGAGCCATACAATTAGAGAAATTCCTTGGGGGAAACAGTGACATGGAGAAGTGTCCCCAGACCCCAACCGGAACCAGTCCTGAAACTGTCCATCTGCACCTGCTTCAGGGCGTATCCTGTGATCTGTGGAACCTGAGCGCCCCTGCAGCTTAACTCTTTCCCAGCAGGGAGTTTTGTGTTGGGGATCACATTGACTTCCTCTCACTCTCTTTCTCACAGAGTAATAGACAGCCATGTATTCTGTTTTGTAACTGTCCGTTTGCGGATAACTGTGTTCTTGTCACTGTCTCTGCAGATGATGATGGAAGTACTTACACACAAAGACTACATACCAAGGTAATTTAACCTCCCCTCTTGAGGGGATGATTTTATTTCACAGGAAAGTTTTATTCATTTCACAGGAAGTTATTGTCTTGGTTTCTCATCACTAAGTGCAAAACCGGTAAATAAGGATTCAGGTCAATATTCTGAGCACAGCTTTCACCCACCCCCCAGGTTTTCTGACAGTATCAGGATGTGAGTTTTCACAGCGTGTGTCGCACACAGGAATCAATGCGGTGTCCTCGGACTTCAGGCTGCCAATCTGTAGCTAAGCTGTGCTGACTGAGCCATCCAAGAAGACATAGCCCTGTGTGAAGCCCTGGACATATGTTGACTTCCCAGCGTGGGTGTTGATCCAGCCCATCCACTAAAGGCTTTATCCTGGTGCTTGTCACACCTGATTCGTACCATAGCTGGAGAAGGTGTATCCGGAAGTCCTGCAGGACACCTTCACCTACTCTCCTGGCTTCTGCACCTTGGCCTCAGACTGCACTAACTGCATCTGGGCATGCACACCTGTGAGGAAGTAAACCAGAAGGTGAGGGCTCTGGAGTTGCCACAGTCTTCTCTCCAGCCCCATGTCTGATCTTACCCAGGGCGGCTGCCAATAGGAAAATGAAGCCGCATAGTCACCCCTTGATGAGTGCACTTTGTTGTCAGTGGGTCAGGTGCAACCTATATGGCAATGTCCTTGCTTATTGCTGAATGAGGGGTGATGACTTCAGCTTTCAACTCTCTAAGACATTTATGTGTGCATGAGTATCACATTCATGAACGTAGTTCTGCTCTACATTAGGAATAAATAATAGGAAGCCTAGATAACTCTAGAGCAGGGGTTCTCAATCTGTGGGTTGCGCCCCCTTTGGGGGCCAAACGACCCTTTCACAGGGGTCACCTGATTCATAACTAGCAAAATTACAGCTATGCAGTAGCAACGAAAATCATTTTATGGTTGGGTGGGGGGTCACCACGACATGAGGAACGGAATGAAAGGTGGAAAAGCATGCTCTAATCACACGGAGAATAGTGCAGCTGCAGATCTCGAGTGTATCCTGGACTCCTGATGCCTAATGGTAGGCGCATCTCACCAAGTGAGCTGACAGCTAGTCATGGCTGGTACAGATTTACCCACTTACACATGACTCTTATAATTTCACTGACTTCATAGGTGAGGTGTGACAAAATAAACTTTTCAAGAAGTAATTTTGACCATTCAAGGGGGCTGTGTTCGTCTTGGAGAAACAAATCCTGACACTCATATGTGTGTAAGAAAGAGCTTCATATCAAAGAGCAATTATATTTTGAGAAAACATCCCAGTGCAGTCCAGATCAAATCCATATTAGCCCATAGGTTTGATCCTAGTCCATAAATTTCTTTTCAGACTTACGCAGCAAAGATGCCAAATGTAGGACGCTCACAGGCATGTTGGTGAAAAGTCTTGTGGATCCAGTAGTACTGAAGTATCTCAGGCCTGGTGCAAGTCTCCCTGTGGTTCTGCCAGCTCTCTAAGTGTGTCTCCTCAACAGGAAGGTGAAGCAGAGAGAGTGTGTGGCCTGCCACCCAGGAGAAAGAGAGGAAATTCCTGAAGCCTCATGAGAAGGTCACAACCATAAGCAAGCATCTTCAGACCATGACCTGGCTGACAGGCTAGACTCCACCCCTATGTTTATTTATCAAGTTAACATGAAATTATGTAACTGCACCAGGACCATTCCTCTTGGTTGTGATGAGGTTTAGTGATTTACTGAGGGGTGGGGGTTGTCTTACTCATGTTACTGTATCATTCTCCCTCTTACACTAATGAGTGTGTTTTCATAAATAGCCACCTATAACTTCCAAGGCATATTCTCTTACTCGTTTAAAAGAATTGAAACAAAAACATCACTTTAAAGGCATAAAATTTGCTAATTTCTACTACTCACATAAAAACCAGTCCACAAAGCACAATGGAAAAAATTGAAAAAGCAACCAATTTTATAATATAAAAGTCTGTAAACGCTTAAAAAACATCCAAATCAAAGGAATACAATATTTAAAATATAGGAAAATATTATCTTTATCACCATAAGTGTAATAGTATTCCATACATAAATTCAATTAGTTTACAATATATATTAAAGTGGCATTAACAGGATTAACCAAAGTTGTAGACTTAAATTAAAAATAATATCAGTGCTGTAAAAGAGAGAGGGAGAGAAAGAGAGAGAGAGAGAGGGAGAGAGAGAGAGGGAGGGAGGGAGGGAAGGAGAGAGAGAGAGAGAGAGAGAGAGAGAGAGAGAGAGAGAGAGAGAGAGAGAACCATAAGATCAGGATATATCACTGCAAATTTGGGAAAATATCAAGAGTAGAGCACACATGTTCATAAAAATACTTCTGTTTATGAATGGTCCTATAACTATCCAAGAGCTTAGGGCTCATGAGAACACACTAACCTTTGAATGTTCTTCATTTAAAAGGCCAGGACATTGGTTTTTCTGGTTTCAGCAAGAAGAATCTGGTTACAGAGCAGAAGGGGTGATAAAATATAGATCAGTTTTCTTGATGTTGGGCCATGAGGCATCCTTTGCACACATCCCCCTATAACATCTATTTACATGAAGATTACCACAACTCTGTGCCTATGTACCCATTTTGTGTCCTCTGTGAACCCTTGCAACTCCATTTCCACTGTGGATCCCTGCGCTCTCTGTCTTGACCTGTCTCATCCTCCTCTGAGTCAGGCATGAGTTCCTTATTCTGCAATGTGAGACCTGGATGCACTGGTGCTGGGAGTCCCTGCATGCACGCATCAGAGAACTGACATGGACGGACATATCAAAATGCCACCCAAAATCTAGAGAGAGGGACATTCAGAGAGGCACAGCAGAAATCTGCTTACCTGGATCAGAAACCACTGAAACCATTTATTTGAAAAATATATATGTAAATTAAAATGTGATCAATTTCTAGAGGCTGAGTATTGATTACTGTGACTGAGAAACCATTGGGGCCAGCCATTAGTGGAGCCCCATGTTCTATGGACATTAACTGTAAAACCCCTCCAGATTTTTGAGTGAACATTCAAAACAAGTTCTCTTGTTTCTGGCCCTGGAGAGGAAGACCATTCTCAAGCTGAAAGATTTCTCACCACAGGAAGGTCGTTTTTATTAACTTTTCATAACTGGAGGTGAAATATTTCCCCTATCAAACACACATCCATATCTCACATCTTACCCATGACACTTAAGTAGGGGAGGAGAGTGAGAGGCATAGTCAACAGGGATAAACAGTTCAAAGTTAAAGAATGTGGATACTGCTGATAAGGAAAGGAACATGGACCAGGGAATATATCAACTATAGCACAGGCATGAAGGTCAGAGCCCCACTACCCAGGTCCTATAAGATGTTCAGACTCAATCAGAAGATCACACAGAAAACTCCGTTTTCTCACTTCAACACCATGCAAATTCCCAGCATAACAAATGTGGATTATGATTTAGAAAGGGAAGAATCTGCCCCTCTGAGGAGGAAAAAAAAATAGCAAACATTAATAT
Source organism: Tenrec ecaudatus (assembly GCF_050624435.1). Classification (NCBI taxonomy): domain Eukaryota; kingdom Metazoa; phylum Chordata; class Mammalia; order Afrosoricida; family Tenrecidae; genus Tenrec; species Tenrec ecaudatus. The sequence goes on along the minus strand of NW_027459321.1, from coordinate 27,292 downwards.
GGTGTAACTCTTGCCAGGATAGCATAAATCCTCATAAGACTTAGCTCTGAGACCAAGGGTAATAAATGTTTCTACCTCACAGAAAGAGTAAATAAGATGAAATTCTCATTTATCTGAATACATCAATCCCATATGACCATGTCCTTTCTGAGCAGTTAGTTTTTAGTCTGTGTAGCATTGTGACATCTCAAATTTAATTTAACTTTTTGAAGGTTTTCATGTTTCATTTTATATTGAAAACTGAACTGAATATTTTTTGAGTCAGTCACACAATCAACTTTTTTTAACACATTGCTATAGATCTGCAAACAAAGAATGAGAAGACTAAAGAGATGCTCGCATTCTAATAGAAAGTAAGTCAGTGGAGCAGTGAATAAAGCAAACATAAAGAACAATTCGTTTATTTCAAAATACAATGAAAGTAATAGCTGAAGGGATATGCCTGAGTACAATCTGTCAAGTTTTAAAGGCAAAATGAAGATTACTTATGATACATAAGCAGTATCATAAAGAGCAAATGTGTCATGATCCAAAACATTTGACTAAGACTAGAATTCAGAATCCTGAGCACCTGAAAAGAGGCATGAGAGTAATATTATTTAGGGAGAATCCAGACTGCATCCTACTTGAGAATGACTGGGAAGTTCCTTGCTCTTGGACCCAACACCTCCAGGCACACCTAGGTCAGTCTCTCTAGACCTACTTTGTGAATTACTTGTTTGGCATATAGTCCATTCTGTGTAAAGTGTGAATGAAGTCACCGCCAATATTAATTCAGAACACTTCTTATTAGGTAGTTGCCATTGTCATAGTTAACTTTACTTCAAAAATTGGAGGAAACATTAACGTTAATATAGATGGTGACACATTGTTTTTGTGTATGTGGAGATCATTTTGACTCAAGGTCACTATTTACTACTGACTAGAACTGGACGCAGATAGTTCTCTAGACTGTAATCTGTGTGGACACAGCTTGTCAGTTTTTGTGTGCACAGGGACCAGGTGGTGGTGGTAATGGCTCACCTTTCAAATACCATCCATGATCTTAAAATTTGAGTCACAGGGATTGCTATTTTATAACCTGCAAATATAGGGAAAAACCAAAATTTAAAAAAATATTTTATTAACATGTAAGTATTTTTTGATGGACTGTAAGCAACTGTTTTCCCTTCTCAACCCCATCACCCTCCTAACCGGGGCTGAGAAGTGTTAACCTCATGTCTGAGCTACAATCAGTAATAAAGGATGAGCACGCTTTCTGTGACTTTCCTAAAAATTACTTCATTATTTTCAGCTTTTTTGTGCACTATACACTTGTATTACATTTATATTTATTCTTAAACAAAAGGAATGGTGTAATAGATTTCAACAGATAAGGAATGGTGTGACTATCACACAAGTAATTATGAAGGTGTTTGTTAAGAGAAAGTGTGCTCACTTTCTGTGGAAAACACAGAATTGTCCATCCTAGATTGAAGATTGCAAAATAAAGAAATAAAAATACTTATGGTATCTTCTGAGTAAAAAAAACAACATTCATGCAAAATGCACGATAAATATAAAAGTTATCACACTTGTGAATCTCTCTAGGTGAGAAATGCCCATCAATATAACCAATAGAAGAAATATATCCTAACAATCTATGTGCATGCTAAGACAAAAAATAAGGCCACATTATCTTCATGAAAATCTATTAATAATCTGTCTGGCCTGAGAATGGCTCCCTCATTTCAGAAAACTGCAGTGTCACAAAGGGACAGGGAATCCAACTGCCAGTTTATTCATATGGTGAACATCACATTTTCTATATTTTCAAGAAATTAAGTTGAAACTAAGAAAAAACCCTGAAGATCACAAGACAGAATTTCATAAGAACGACCACTTCCATGCAAATACCCTTTTACAGGAGTAGTTCAAGCCTGTCTGAGAAGATCACTTTGGGTCACAATCAACTGGATGGCGGTGAGAGTTTCTTGTTACAATTTAGGAGACACTAGTACACTTCCTGCGGTTGTAAATAGCGATCCCTCAGAACCTTTGAGAGCGTTGGGAACAAAAGCAACTGAAGTCAAAGCAGAAAGCTGCATCTGAGCACAGCCTTGCACCTGCTCCTGCTCCTGGGCCTGTGCTGTTAGTGCTGAGCGCCCCCTGCTGGTCCCAGCACCCAGGCTGTCCTGCAGGATAGTGTATGTGAGGGCCACCCTGACTTCCCTGTCTGTGTCCACCTGCACTGTGTAACACACGAATGTGTCCTCAGTGCCCTCAGAGGTCAGAGGTAGGGAGAACTGCTTTTTGGAAGAGTCAAGGTCACTACCTCATTAACCAATAGTAGGAGATCTCCATACACCATGGCCTCTCCTTGGGTGCTGCCTGATCCGATTCCAATTATCCTCTCTCTGACACTGACCACATGGTACAACAAGCACCTTCAGGAGAAAGATGGGAAGGAAGGAGATAGACATTTCTGAACTGAGTCGCCCTAGCTCAGCAGGTTCCAGAGTCTCCTCCTGGTAAGGCCACTTTTACCCAGGAAACTATACCAAGCATTTTCATGAGTGTAACTGACCAGTCAAAGGTTGGGACCCATGAGCACTTTGCTCATGTCAAAGCACCAGGGTTCCACCTGGAGATTTCTACAAAGCTGTTTCCCAAATCAAGTTGAATGCAGGCAGGTGAGTTAAGTAAGAAAGGAAGCAAATGAATATACACGGATATCATGGCTACTTATTGGGGAAATTTTCTAGCAATATTGGGAATGTCTTTCGTAAGAAAAAGGCCAGGAAATTTGACCTGAGGATCTTCCTATTACGACAATGCACCCGCTCATTCTTCAAGGGCAGCAAGGGCTGAACACAGAATTTCATGAAGAAAGCTAACCTAATCTGCTCTATAGCCCTGCTGTTATTCAAAAGTCAGAGTGGGCTGCTCCAGAGTGTTATTCAGAAGTCAGAGTGGGCTTGCACAGTAATACATGGCCGTGTCTGAGTCCTTCAGGCTGCCCCACTGCAGGGACATGGTGCTGATGGAGTTGTCTGTGGAGATGGTGACTTTTCCTTGGAAAGATGGGTTGTACTTGGTGTCAGCGTTATTAGGATAAATCATTCCTATCCATTCCAAGCCCTTTCCAGGTGGCTGCCTAATCCAGTGGATCCAACTTCCAGTAAAGCTGTACTCATATATCTTACAGGAGATTCTCAAAGACTCCCCAGGTCTCTTCACCTCTGCCCCAGACTGCCCCAGCTGCACCTGAGCACAGACACCTCTGGAGATAGGATTCAGAGATCAGAGATTACACACACACACACACACACACACACACACACACACACCACCGCCACCACCACCACCACCTACCACCCCTGCATTCAAACCCTGTGGCAATCCTGATTTGGGAGAAGAGCAGTGAGGTGATCTAGGGGGAAAGTCCCCATCTTGCAAGGAAAATGGAAAGCAATCACACTGTGGCCCCCAGCTGGGTGATGAGGGGGCTTCCCCTGTGGAGGTGGCCTGTGGGTCTAAAATGGATGTCTTCCACTTTGCATATTTCTGCCTTGCCCTCCATGTCAGACTCCTCCAGCCTTATAACCCTGGAAACCCAAGGCAGGGGAGGTGCGGGTCTTGGCACTGCTAGGAAGGACAGAACCTGATTCTACTAACATCACACAACACACACACAACACAACACACACACTGGCAGCCACCCACGGAGAGTTTTGAACGGTGGCTCTCCACTGACAATCCACACCCGGGGAGTAATGGTTTCAAACCCATTGTGAATCTGCAGCTCAAGTAGCTTGGGGCCCTCACAGACAGTCCCTCCTTATTGTCTGTGGGAATTATGTCCAGGATAGAAATTACCTCTGTCTCCTTAGTGAAGACTTTGAAGAATCTGATCTCCCAAATGTCACCTTTTGACAGACTCTCAGGTGTGTCCTAGCGCCCAGGTCTGCCCTGCGCTTCCTGCTGCCTGAGGAGAGGAAAATCTCAGGGAATGTCAACTTTACTCAGAGTGTCAGACAAATCTGTGCAGATTAAAGCCAAAGATGAGTGTATCACTCTGAATACTCATGGTCAACGTGGCCCTTGTTACCGCCTCACTGACATTGTAGCTCCGTTCAGAAAAAAAGTTAAAAATCTAATAAAGAGAATATTTCACCTTCAGCAGTTTCATAATTAGTCCCTAAATGTTTCTCTGAAATGCTCTGATCTAAACTAAATAAAACCATCAGTGTGTTAACTTTTCTCTCGCTGAGGAGGCTTTGAGGTTCAGGAAACACAAAGAACCGCTGCCATAACAGCCCACGAAGACAATGTCCTACATCTGGATTTTGAGAGTAGTCACTGGGGACTTTAAACCACATGAGGTGCAGCTAATTGTCTCTCCCTTTCCAGAGTGATGATCATTGAAGACACATGGAAACCATTCATCCAATGCTGTAATGAATCATGGATATGAGTCTCCTGAATTCTAAGACCAGAAGAAATAGACGATTCCTTGCTATTAGTACTCACTTGTTTGGAAAAGACAGCATTAGAAGGTCTTGGGGTAGAGTGGGATAAAAAAGTGGACACACACACACACACACAAAGAAAAGAAAAATAAAAAGACTAGGCTTCCTGGTTGGGTAGACTTGTGGAAGTCCTGAGACTATGGCTGTCTATTTCAGTGTTAAGTCCATAATTGAAAATGGTGAATTGAAATACTCCACTATTTGGTTGCATTATGCTGTTACTTATTTATTGTATTTAAAATATTAGCTAGAACTTATTTTATATATTCTGAAGAAATAATGTTATATTCTCTCCACCTGTCTGGTAGCTCATCATAATGTGGTGGCCTGTGCTTTGCTGGCATGCTGGAATATACGTCAGTGTTATATGTAATGCCAGCAGGGTCATCCAAAAGGAGCAGATTTCAACAAAGCTTCCAGACTAAGAACAGACAATACAGGACCCCTCTCCCCTCTTCAGAGGAAAAAGCTGCTAAAATCTTATGCAAACCTTTGAAGCATTGTTGAATACTGACAGCCTAAGCAAAGAAAGTAGGAAATTTTTTAAACTACTCAAGTTCGAGGGCCCTGAAATGTGACCAAAGAGAGGCTGATTTCTTGGAGTGGAGATGGCCATGAGGACATGATTTGGGTAAATCCTCTGCGAGTGGAGCCCTCAGAATCTTCATTTACTGATGGAGCATGACTCGAGGTAGAGAGAAACAACTGAGAAAGTCTTCTAAGGACCAAAACTTGGAATTTGCATACTACAAATTTAGGGAATTTGGAAGTGGTCAAAAATAAATGAGATGCATGATATTGATTGGTATCCTAGGCATTAGTGAGCATAAATGGAATGACTGGTATTGGCCAATGTGAATCATAAAATCATAGGATTTACTATGCCGGGAACAGCACAGTCAAGAGAATGGCATGGCATTCATTGTCAGAAAGCATCTTACTAAACCCATCACGAAACACATTACAATCTTTGAAAGGATTATATCTGCCTTCAAGGAAATCCAATCAATACAACTATTATCAAACATTACTTGAACAATGCAATTGCCGCCAAATTTAGCATATCAATAAGTAATGCATAATACGAATAAAAAATATTTTAATTTGCTCCTCCCTCCGCACTTTCTGCTGTTGAGATCTCAATTCCATTATTATACATCCCACATGCAATAGGTTTGATTTTACATATTTCTTATATTGTATTCCTATGTCATAAAAATAGCAAAATCCCTTGGGGGAAACAGCGAGATGGAGAAGCATCCCCAGACCACAACAGGAAACCAGCCCTGAAACAGTCCCTCTGCACCTGCCCTTGAGTGTGTCCTGTGATCTGTGGGTCCTGAGCGCCCCCTGCTGCCCAGCTCTCTCCCAGCAGGGAGTTTGTGTCTGGGATCATACTGACTTCCTCTCAAGTTCTCACAGAGTAACAGAGGGTCTTGTCTTCTATTTTCTAACCTTCCATTTGCAGATGAACTGTGTTCTTGTCATTGTCTCTGGGGATGTTGAATCAGCCCTTCACAGAGTCTGCATTGTTCTTAGTGCTGCAAGGCAGTGTTTACACAGGGATATGAACAAAGGCTACATACCAAGGTACTTTTATACTCCTCTCTTGAGGGGTGATTTAATGTCACAGGAAAGGTCAATCTCAGGAAGTAATTTTCATTGTCTGTCATTTCTAAGTGCATTACTGGTAAATAAAGGATTCAGCGAAATATTCGAAGTCACTGCCTCAGTGAGCACAGCTGCCATATCCCCAGGTTTCCTGACGCTCTCAGGATGTGGGTTTCACAGCGTGTGTCTCACACAGGAATAGGTGGCAGTGTCCTTACGCTTCAGGCTGATAATCTGTAGATGAGCTGTGCTGATGGAGGCATTCAAGGAGAAGACATAGCCCTGTGTAAAGCCCTGGACATATTTTGACTCCCCAGTGTAGGTGTTGATCCAGCCCTTCCACGGAAGGCGTTCTTTTATGGGAGCTTGTCAAATTCTATTCATACTGTAGCTGGCGAAGGTGTTTCCAGAAGTCTTACAGGATAACTTTGCCAATCTCCAAACTTCCCCCCTATGCCCAGACTGCACTAACTGCATCTGGGCATGCACACCAGTGACGAAGTAAACCAGAAGGCACATGCACACCTGTGAGGAAGTAAACCAGAAGGTGAGGGCTCTGGAGCTGCCACAGTAGTCTCTCCATCCCCATATGTTATCTTACCTAAGGTGACTGTCAATAGGAAAATGAAACCCCACAGTTACTCCTTCATGAGTGCACTCTGTTATCAGTGGTTTAGGAGCAACCTAGATGGTAATGTCCTTGCTTAATGCTTCCACAGGGGAGATGGCTTCAGCTTTCAACTCCATTGGGCACTTGGTTGTAGATATAATTCACATTCATGAATGTATTTCTGGTCTACATCTGTGATAAATAATAGGAAGCCTATATAATGCTAGAGCTGTGGTTCTCAACCTGTGGGACACGACCTATTTGGGGATCAAACGACACTTTCACAGTTGTGGTCTAAGACCATTGGAAAACACATATTTCCAATGTTCTTAGGAACCAAGAGACAGCTCCTCTGTCTCCAGGCAGGACTGCCCACATGCAGATACACCCACATACCAGTACCCGGCGTGATTACATCATCATGCCAACCCTATTACATACATCATGTACAAATACAGGTGTATATGACAGTTTTGGCACCATAATGTACTTATATGGATCAGTCATACATGTATAGAGAGCAGCTACTGTGCAGAGAGCAGTTACTCTGTAGAAAGCAGCTGCTGTGTTTAAAGCAGCTAATCTGTTAAAAGCATCGCCTGTGTTGAAAGCAGCAGTATGGAAGGTAAAACAACATTTCATGAATTATAATTACTGGGTAAATGTAAAATCACCAACAACTACAAATATATACACATATGTACCATGGGAACTTAATCTAGATGCTGATCGGTCTTTTTATATTCAGCTGTGGTTGATGTGAATACTGCCCCCTTGTGATGGTAACAGGTATGTAAAGAAAACAACACAGAATCGTAATCATAGGAAACTTTAATGAACTGTATTGACTGAACTATGCCATCTATCATCTTTTGTATTATTAAAACTATTGTTATATATTATTTTCGCTAGCAAACCATTACATGACAATGGATCATGTAGAAAAGAACATTAAGAAAATATGGTAGGGATTTTTTGCAGTATGTTTTTACCTCAATCATTGCAGCAGGAATTGAGAAACCGCAATATGGTATTTGTTGTGAAGTCCTATCAGCCAAATCCATGAAGCCAAACAAACTAAAATGCCTTTTTGATAACAAGCATCGGAGCTTTGCCAGCAAGGATACCAACTATTTTATAAGCAAAGCTGATGGACTCAAGAAAGCCAGACTTGATATTGGTAGCAAGTACCACAAAGAAAAAGTAGCAGCTGTTGAATCTTCATATTTGGTGGCACTCAGAATCGCCAGAGCTATGAAACCTCACACCATTGCTGAGAATTTACTGTTGCCAGCGGCCAAAGTCATTGTTGGGTTCTGATCGGAAATGAATTTGTTACAAAATTGAGTGTAATTTCCTCACCTAATGACACTGTCCCCAGAGAATCGCTGACATGTCTGCTGATATTTTTGATCAGATAATCCAAGAAATTAAATCTGCTCCAATTCCAATATTTAGTATCCAGCTTGATGAATCTACAGACCTTGCAAACTGTTCACAGTTACTCTTTTACGTGAGGTGTATGAATGACAACTATAAAAAATGCGTTTCTTTTTTGTAAACCTCTTGAAATGACAACTGCTGCACTTGAAGTATTTGATACATTTGGTTCATTTCTGAAAGAACATACGATCTCTTGGGGAAAGGTTTGTGGTGTTTTCACAGATGGGGCTCCAGTTATGCTAGTATGTCGATCTGGATTTCAACGTTTGGTACTGAATGAGTGACCAGAATTCATCAGAACTCACTGTATGATTCATTGGCAAATATTAGCAATGAAGATGCTGCCACAAGAGTTACAAGAAGTGATGAAAAGCGTCATAATTTCTGTCAATTTTGTAATGACGAGCACTTTAAACAGTCGACTGTTTTCCCAACTGTGTAACAAGTTAGATACGCCAAGTTATGGTCTGTTATTTCCCACTGAAGTGAGATGGTAGTCAAGAGGAAGAATTTTAAAACGTGTTTTTGAGCTTCATAATGAACTCAAAGCGTTTCTCAATCAGATAGCAAGACCGTAGTTCGAAGCACCTTTCAGTGATAAAAGTGAACTGCAGATATAGCTTACTTGGTTGATGTGTTTGTCATCATGAATGAGTTCAATTGATCCCTGCAAGGACCAAATGCAACATGCCTCGAATTGTCTGAGAAGATACAATCATTCCACATGATATTTCAGCTTTGGCAAAAAAAATAATAATTGGTTGAAAATAAAATGTATGTATGGCCTACCTTATCTGCTTTCTTTGAGGAACATTACAATGAACCAGCCAAAAGGACCCCGATGATAATTTCTGTGAAAGAACACTTATACATGCATGCAGCTGCTCATGTGTTTGCTGACCCCCTTGAAGTCCCTTGCCTTAGCATCCTGCGTTCCTGCTAATGGTAGCACATTAATATCTCAGGAGGGGTTATAGGCTATGGATAGTTACAAGCAATTGCCGATTTGGAAAATAACTTAAATTACTGAATATGAAACTGATGAATAAATATGAGAGGTTTAACAGAGGTGCAGAACAGAGATAGAATTTAGCCAGGAATGTGAAGTTGAGAAAGATTTTACTGAGGCAGGGAAAGAACTCCCAGGAGGGAAGGGAGAGCAGAGAAAGGGATGGAGGCATCTTGAGCCCCTGGGAAGGTTCTGAGACCCAACATATTAGGTCAGGGAAATAGCACCTGGTAGTGAGGCAGTGGGACTTAAATAGGGTCCAAGCCAAGGACATATGCGTTGATAAAGGGAAGGGAGGTTTTAGTGCTGTAGCTGCAGGATTTGAGCCAGGATGGGGTCTGTGAGTAAATAATCTTGTTCTCAGAAAACTTGCTTCCTGGAACACTGGGGAGAAGAGGCTGTGCTCTGCCCCAGGAGGTAAGCTTTTTGAACTGCTGGAAGCAGATGCTTTCCATTTCAGCCAGGTCATTTGTCTTCTCGAGTAGCTGGTACAGGTGGCTGCCTTGGTTCGGACCCGGCCCAAACAAAATCCACACCTAAGTCACAATAAAGAATTATTTCACAACAGAATTTTAAACATTTTAAAATTATTATCTGTTCTTCTGAGACAGACTATCACTAGTCACAATCACGCCATCTTTTTGAATGAATGATCTTCATCCTTCACCCTCCCATCTCAGAAAGTCTCACCAGTGTTTGATTTTAAAATGGACTCTTATGTTCTGGAGATCAGGAAATTGTAATTAATAATATTGTTGAATTTGATGTTGTAACCAGGATATTGCTATTTTTATTTTATTAACCAGGATGTTATCATCAATCCTGTACCCCGTAGGACTCACTCATTTTAAAGAAGAATAACATTAGTTTTACTTTCTGCTTTTGTCCATGTTGGCTTAAGCCCTAAACAAATGATAAAGGAGCTTTTGCCTTTAAAGATTGACTGAAATATCCACTTAGAACTGCAATCAAAGAGTCCCTTTTAGATTCTAGCAGTCCAGTGATAACCAAATAGTCTCTTCTAAATTATCAAGGCATTATAGTGTTCATCATTTATTTGATGCCACAACAATTCTGCCAAAAGTCGCATGTCTGAAGAGCAAGTTTAAGGCTTAGTCCCCAACCCTTTCATCTCAACCCCCAAAAGAAGATTTTAAGGAGGGTAGAATCTCAACCCCCAAAAGAAGAGATTTTAAGGAGGGTAGACTTAAGGGAGTTCCCCTGTAGACATTTAAAGAGAGCGAGCTTATTCCCCTGTCCTCAATTCTGACCAGATGGATGAAAATATCCACTCTTGATTACAGAGCTATTAATAAAGAGCTTTGCAGAAATGACTATATGTTTAGGTTCTCTGGTGAAAGAAAGCCACAAACAATTCGGTTTATAAATGGCTCTGCCAATATTTTTCTTTAGATTATTTCAGGCAAAGCTTTCTTGGGGTGTGAGCCTATTCCCACCTCTCTTTTCTCTACCACATATACTGAATGAAATTCTCCTTGTTCTCACTATGATAACTTTGATGGTTTTCCCCGTGAGTAACGTGTTTCAGTTCAATACTTCAATGTCTTCTTAAGTTGCTCTTTAAAATGTTCTGTTCAGCTCTTCTTCATCATTTCTTCCATTTGCTTTACCTACATTTCTACCAGTGGTAGGTATCAGTCTCCTTGATGTTCGCCTCGATCATTCTTTCTTTTCTGTCTTGGGAATGATGTTGCTTTCTTCATACATAATGCTATTGATGCCATTTTACAGCTGATCCAGTTTCCTGTTGTTCGCGTTCAATTAATCATATCTGTACGTGAGATGGTCTTGACATTCATGTGTGATGTACCAAAGGTTATATTTGTGCTCTCATGTCTTTGACTCATGTCTTCAGCTTCATGGTCCCAGCTTCATTTTGACTGAAGATAACAAGCTCCTCCAAAATCTCTATTATGTTTGGCCTTACATTTTATAATTTCACTTTGGTCAGGGTATACATAACATACAAAGTCAACAACAAAAAAACAAACTCACATCAATGAATTCCTTGAGATAATGTCACAATGAAGTAAATAATCTTGCCCTCAGGTAGAGTACATTGGAGAGTGGATTACCTCTACCCTCTATACAGTCAAGGCATTATAGAGCAGTCCCTTAGCGGATTGAGTGTGTGTCCTTGACAGATAGTACAGTACTCGAGATTGCATACACAAAAGTTGTAACCTAGCCATCTTTCCCAGACTGCCTTGTTTGGAAGGGCTAATCTTCTAAGCATGTGTTGACATTTTGCTCCTCTTTGGGCTTCTATAATCCCCCATTCTATTGTGATTAATGAACTTTCAGTTACTCATGAATTTGAAAGTCTCCTGTATTCTGTGTCTTAGTGATGTAAAAACCTGACTGTGAATATTTAATGCTCTTATGACTTTGTGCTAATAGCATTCCTCATCCACATTATGTATCTGTGGTTTTGTGTCATCTTTTTGTCCTTATGGCTGAGTAAATGCTGTCCTTAATTTATATTTGGGACTGGGGTATCTTTTGTACTCTAAAACATTTTCCACAGACGTACTTGATTTTACTTCAGTGAATTACATTGGTATAAGCCTATATGTATAGCAGCCATTTGTGGTTTTTACAAAGGTATATGTGATTTCCAAATTTCTATCAGAAGGACCCCGTTTTCCAACTGCTTTTCTTTCCTCTGTTTCCTAATCTCTCATTCCACTTACCAATAATTATCTATGCTACTTGACTGCATGGTAGGTCAATTTCATACTGAAGTGGTTGGAAGAATTCTTTAATTTCTTCATTAGTGATTGGTGGGTAAATTTGACTCTTCACTGTATTGGCAAGATTTTCTTGTATTTTCACAGATATTCCATCACAGGGAGCATTGTGGTTCAATATAGTTCTCAACATTTCCATTTGATGAGTGAACAGTCATTCCTCTTGTATTTGTCTATCCCGCGTAGTGAGCCATCTGATTATTTGATTCAATAAGCAACCACCATATTTCTGACTGTACATTTTTCTCACAGCCATCCTAATAGACCTTGGGATGCAATCATCACACACATAGGTAGCTAATGTCATTTCTTCTTTACCATGTTTCCTAACTCATAACCTCTGCTTCTGTGTTTCTGTCATTTTTAAGACATTCATGTTTGTGATGCATATGGGATTGTTTTGGATTAGGTTCATGAGGATGAAGTTATCTTTGGTATGATAATGTGGCCATTTGGAGGCCAAGATTACAGGATGCATCTGACATCAACAGCTTTACCCCAATCCACCCTTGCTAGCTTAATTTCTCTCTTCTACACAATATGAGAATAGAGGCCAGCAGACAGATAGGATTCTAGTACCCTCATATAATAACAGGCAGGAGCAAAGCGTGTTCTTGGAAACCAAGACCTCTGCCCTTGGAATCTTCTAGACCCAGTGAAACTTGGATGCCAAGATTCATGAAGATCTCCAGAAATACAGGCACTCTTGACTGTTGAAAAGAGACCCATCATACTAGATCCATTCAAGGATGCCACATTGTGTCATGTAAAATGAAGTAAATCAAGCCCCATTTCATTTAGTCCTATTCCCCTCATTGCCATCCTGTAGAATAAATTTTAACTGCTCTCGAAGTCACTCAAGGTTATACATCATTGGTTTCTTCACTTCTTGTCCCTAGTTTGAGGCCCCTTCTTAGAAAAACAGAAAACTTACACCCTTGCTGGTAATTGAAAACTTTTGTAATAAAGCCTATAGTCCCCAATGATGTATAAAAATAGCTTATTGTCACTGTCAATGCTGATGAATGGCAACCATGTAGGACAGAGTATACTGCCCTTATGGGTTTCCAAGATTGTACTTTTTTTTGACACTTTAAGGTCTTTATTGATGCAAACCTGAGCACAGTCAGGTGGGTGGGGTCTATCAAGGAAGTTGGGTGGGCCAGGCCTGTCTCCATGATCACAAGGTTGTCTTGGGCATGCAGGATGGTCACCAACTGAGGACTCTGGGGAAGTACTTGCCAATGAGCCCCTGGTAATAGGGGTGCAGTATGTCCACATCAGGCAGGTCTGGGCATTTGATGTAGAGTTCAAACTTGTTGAACTCCTGAACCCGGGGCGGCATGTTCAGGGCTACACAACTACCGGTAGTCACCACCGGTGTGCCACGCATAGAAGGAGTGGAACTAGAGGAAATTTGTTGAACTTCATCACTTGGTACATATACTCATCATGGCCCCAGTACATGAGGACATTCCCCAGGCTGCAGTGAGGCTGGTACATCCCAAGCTCAGAGCTGTATAGAGGATCCCTGAGGCCTGGATTGTCCTGGAAAGTTGAGTCGCAGAAGACCACAGAGGCCTGGGGCCAGCAGCCCACAGGATAGGTGTTTCTAACTACGGCCCACTGGGGCTCCTTGGCCAGGGGCAGCAACTTCCCCAAATTATGCAGCATCCCCACCAGGTACAACCAGTCCTTGTGGGGATGTGCCCTCTGGATGCCCTCCACAGTCTGGAAGGCATGGAAGGAGGTAGGGACGTCCACATCTGGATCCGACTCATCCACCAGCTGGTCCAGCAGGTCTATGGCCTCCAGGACTGTCATCTCCTTGGAGGAGCAGGTTCCGAAGTGGGCGTGCTTCCCTCTGATGAAGTCCACCACCTGGTGTGTGTGCATGAGTCTATAGCTGGCAAAGACGAGGTCCAGGAGCTGGCCACAAGTGTAGTTTCAGAAGATGGCCTTCCCCTTGCCCATTCTGGGCTCCATCTTCAGCTGGCCAACCATTGTGGGTTCCGGGAACTCTTCAAGAGTATGGAGCCAGAGAGAAACAGTGTATCCCACAACAGACCTAGCCAGTCTTATGTAATCATCCAAGACTGCAATACTTAATGGGAGTAGTAAGCCCCATCTTTCTCCCCTCTAAAAAACATTGGTATCACTTTTACACTGAATGGACATTTCCATTTTGCTTCAGTGGGCAGTATCATGTACCTTGGGAAACACTGCTGTATGTCTCTAGGGGAGCCGACTGTTATCTCTCTGAATCGCAGAAGCTGGTGGTTTTGAAGCCTCCAGCTCATGATAAATGGAGGAATAAGTCCACACTGGAGCACAGCTCCAACACTGACATCCTTACATGCCTGCCACACTACAGATAACCTCGACCCCAGCAAGTTGATACACATAATGAAGAATTACACAAAGAGAAGATGTAAGACACACCAAGTCCCTGAATAGGTATTGAGGTGTTAAAGAGATTGAGGGTAAACAGGACACCCTAATCTGGATACTCTGTTTATATTGAGTAGAGCAACTATATCCATATGTTCATAATGCAAAATAGAGTGACCTCAATTCACAATGGCCTCAAGGAGAGCCAAGTTTAAGGACCCAGGCCTTCAACTTCTTGGCCCCTCCAAACTTAGCTTCTCAGGACCATTTAGAGCAGTGGTTCTCAATCTTCTTAATACCATGACCATTTAATACAGTTCCCCCAACCATACAATTATTTCCATTGCTACTTTATAACTATAATTTTACTACTGTTATGAATCAGGCGACCCCTGTGAATGTGTCGTTTTACCCCCAAAGGGGTGGCAATCCACAGGGTGAGACCCACTAATGTAGACAGTTTTCATGTTACTGCATATTTCAGCTCACAGTTGCAGAGGCTGACAAGGCTCAGATTCCTGTCCTGACTCTTATCCTAGATCAAGTATATCCAGTGGCTGATGAATGCAAGATGGGAGGTAAGATGGCAGACTTCTTTCTCAAGCAAATTGAGACCGACAACTTCCAGAAACACAATTACAGGATTTTGTCTCAAGTCCCCAAACCTTCAGGTCAGATGAAGTGTCCAGGTCCAGAACAAAGCTAAAGACCATTCAGAGAATCCTTTTAAATGATAAGACCACACCCACAAGGAAGCTATCTTCCTCCTCATTGGCTGCTCACAGTAGGTCTCATCATGAAAGAGATGGCATTCTATGAACTCTTATCAACCAGGCGGATTCCATCATCATGAACCAATGCCTTAGAATCCTGACTCAGCCATGATACACAAAGTTTCAGTCATCACACCTTACTGTGATTCAAAGAATATAAAAAATTGTGAGGAATGTGTTGGAGGGTGAGAGTGAATTAAGCAATTGGTTAAGAAATGACTTTATCACCCAGATGCTCATATATGAAATCTGGTTCAGTCATTGTGGATATTTATCTGTGTAGCTCATTTTCCATAGTTCAAGCTTATACCCTCTGTGCCTCTTCAAACTTATGAAAAAGAGTAGAAGTCCCACTTAGGACTTCTAAGTCCCTCTTTGGACTGGCCATCTTTCCAGGAGTGGATGACCTCATCAAGCCCCGCCAATCAACTGATAGGTTTGAATATGTGGTCTCTCTAGCAGAGAAAGATAAAACTCACCTCCCTTTAAAAGTTAGAGCATTGGAAGTCCTAGAGAGGTCTTCTTAGTCCCGTGTGGTAGATGTAAGTCATTAAAGAACACAAAGACGAGTGTTTAATTTCTGCTATAGATTATGAATATACTCTGACACTTATATAATGGTCCAACAGGGAAGAGCTTATGTGGTAAACCAATAATTTGTCACAAATGTAGTTGATTCTTCATAGGTGTCACTGAGTCAGTTCTAGCTCATAGCAAACCTGTGTCTAACAAAAAGGGACATGACTCAGTCCTTTGCCATTCTGACAATGTTCTCATGTTTGAGCCCATTTTTTGCAGCTCCTGCATCAGTCCATCTCATTGAGGAGATTTCTTTATCATTCACTTGCCCTAATTTCCCCAATGTGATGTCTTTCTTTAGGGACTGGTCTCTCCTGATAACATGTGCAAAGTACATAAGCAAAATATCGCCATCTTTGCCTTTAAGGAGCACTGTAGCCATGTTTCTTCAATGGCACATTTGTTTTAACTTTTGGCAGTCCATGGTACTTTTAATGTTCTTTTGCCTTTACTATATTCTAATACGTTGATTCTTCTTCAGTCTTCCTTTGTATGCATTGAAGAATGTTCAACTTTCACATTCACTTTTCACAGGCAATTGAAAATACTAAGGCTGTACATTTATTCAATTACCTTTTCTTAATTGTGTTTTAAATATATTATCCTGGGCTGAATCAATGACACTATAAACAAAATTACCTTATGCTTCAAAGAGATGATTGATAAAGTTATCTGCCATAAAATAACAAGATGTCTCTAAGGTGAACCAGAGGTGAATAGAATAAACAGAGTAAGGGATGGATGTGGAGCTCATAATTAACCCAAGCTACATTCTAAGAACAGTTAATTCTTACAAAATTCCCTTTTGAAGGAAATACAGAAGATGTAGTTGCTACAGCAAAGTGTGGTGAAGAAATTAGATGGTATCTATCAGAAACAATAGTGTCTCGAATCTTAAGTCTTGTTTTCAAACAAGCAGTGATCTAAGTGTACCATCAACTAAGCCCACATGGAAGAATAACATCAACATATGTGATCCAAGGATTGTCAATAGTAACATCCAATTCTGCAGCAGAGAATGGTATCAGAGCTCATTTTTTTTCCTAATAACCATTGTCTGTGCCTCTTTTTAAAATCATTTTATTAGGGGCTCATACAACTCTTATCAAAACCCACACGTGCATCAATTGTGTAAAGCACATTTTTACATTCATTGCCCTCAGTATTCTCAAAATATTAACTCTTCACCTAAGCCCCTGGCATCAGTCCCTCATTTATCCCCTCCCTCACCACTCCCTCATGACCCCTTGATAATTTAGAAATCACTATTTTGTCATATTTTGCACGATCCAATGTCTCTCTTCACGCATGTTTCTGTTGTCCGTCCCCATAGGAGGAGGTTATATGTGGATCCTTATAATTGGTTCCCCCTTCCCAACCCACCCTGCCTCCACCCTCTCAGTATCACCACTCACACCACTGGTCCTGAAGGGAATAATCTACCCTGGATTCCCTGTGTTTCCAGTTCCTATTTGTAACAGTGTACACCCTCTGTTCTAGCCAGATTTGTAAGGTAGAATTGGGATCATGATAGAGTGTTTGGGGGTCTGGGGATCATTTAGGAACTATGCTCCATTGTTGCTGCACGACATCCTGTCTGGTTCATCTCCTCCCTGAGACAATGTAAGGGGTTGTCCAGTGACCTACAAATGGGCTTTGGGTCTCCAGTCTGCACTCCTCCCCTCCCCCCGGCATTCACAGTGATATGATTTTTTTGTTCTGATGATGCCTGATAACTGATCCCTTCAACACCTCATGATCGCACAGGTTGGTGTGCTTCTTCTATGTGGGCTTTGTTGCTTCTGAGCTAGATGGCTGCTTGTTTACCTTCAAGCTTTATGACCCCAGACACTATATCTTTTGATCGCCAGGCACCATCAGTTTTCTTTACCACATATGCTTATGCACCCATTTGTCTTCAGTGATCATATCATGGAGGTGAGCACAGAATGATATGATTTTTTATTCTTTGATGCCTGATAACTGATCCATTCGGCACCTCATGATCACGCAGACTGGTGTGCTTCTTCTATGTGGGCTTTGTTGCTTCTGAGCTAGATGGCTGCTTATTTACCTTCAAGCCTTTAAGACCCCAGCCGCTGTATCTTTTGATAGCTGTGCACCATCAGCTTTCTTCATCACATTCACTTATTCACCCGCTTTGTGTTCAGTGATTGTGTCGAGAGGGTGAGGATCATTGAATGTTAGTTTAATAGAACAAAATATTCTTGCATTGAGGGAGTATTTGAGTGGAGACCCAATGTCCATCTGCTACCTTAATACTAAACCTATACATATATGCACAGAGATGTATTTCCCCATTATTATATATAAATGTATATATAAATATTTACATGCCTTTATTTAGACCTCTATAAATGCCCTTTGCCTCCTAGCTCTTTCCTCTATTTCCTTTGACTTTCCTCTTGTCCGACTATCATGCTCAGTCTTCATTTGGGTTTCAGTAATTCCTCTTGGTTGCATTACCCTTGACCACGCCCTAACAAGTTTTTAAACACTGATTTTAAGAAGGCTATGGATGACAGTCAAAGACCAAAACACATTTGCAGGATTTATACATGCAATAAGTCTCTGTGATTTCTGTCTGACCATAATTAAGGTATAGGAATAACCTGGCTATCAATCAGAGATGATAATAGTAGATTGAAATAAAAACTCTGACTTGAATAATTAAAAACATTATTTGATCTCCCTTTCAGTACTCTTTGATCTTAATCTTGTTTTTCTATACTTTCTGTTTTTGCTTTTTGAATTGCAGTTTGTCCTTGTTGTTGTTATAGTTAGCAGCCATCTTGACTCTTTTATATATTTTTCTATGTAGTTTTGCTATATAGAACCCAGGGTGGGTGACTCTGTAGAAACTATAACTACATTAGGGGTCCTGGAAGGCACAACATGGAATGTGGGAGCTAGTGGGGAGTTGATATCAAATAAAAGAAGGAAGAAAATGCTTGAAGCTGATTGTGATAGTCACATGATATGACAACTATTGAATGATGTGTCTGGATTATGTCCTAATAAAAGAGTTTGAGGGGGTAAACAAGAAACAGAAAATAACAAATCTCTGGCAGGTGTACCTTATGATCCTCAAGGTAACATCCTTTTATTCAACACTTTCAAGAAGTCTTATGCAGCAGATTCATCCAATCCAATGGTTCACTTGATTTCTTGACTTTTGCTTCTGTTGTGGTTTGAAATGAATGACAGCCACTATAATGTTACGATAATTTAAAAGAGTCTTTATTCGGTTATAACCGGACTGCTAGAATTTAAAAGCGATTCTTTGGTTGGAGTCCCGAGTAGACATTTCAGTCCATCTATAAAGGCAAAAACTCATTTATCATTTGTCTAGGACTTATGCAAGCATGGACAGAAGCAGAAAGCAATATTAATGTTAGTATTCTTTAAAGCTAGTGAGCATTACACAGTATAGCACTGATTATAACATTCTGTTTAATAACATAAAAATAGGAATCTACTGGTTACAACATTAAAAGCAAAAATATTATTAATTACAATGTTCTGATCCGGAGAACATGAGTGCATTCCAAAATTATTCTCTAGCGGGACT
This sequence comes from Tenrec ecaudatus, assembly GCF_050624435.1. NCBI lineage: Eukaryota > Metazoa > Chordata > Mammalia > Afrosoricida > Tenrecidae > Tenrec > Tenrec ecaudatus. Next base: position 8,002 of record NW_027459321.1, on the reverse strand, counting down.
TTCCCAGATGAGAGGGGAACGGAGCAGGTCATCCAGCAGTCAAAAGATGGCATATCAGTGGCTAACACTAGTATGTCTCACTTCCATGAGCACTTATTGTGCATGCCAGCCAGATGAAATTATTGACAATACCAATATATTATTGATTTCTCATTATATTACTTATTAGTCCACTTATGAGGAGTTTGGTCTTCTTTATAATGAGTTGTAGTCCATGCTGAAGGCTGCAGTATTTGACCTTTATCAGCAAATGTTTCAAGCCAATCTTCAATCAAGCAAGGTTTTGTCACTTGCATATGGAAGGTTGTTAATATGATTTTTTCCCAAACCTGATGCCACGTTTTCCTTCAAAAAATTCCAGCATCTCAGATTACTTTGTCAGAATATACATTTAATAAGTATGGGGAGAGGATAAAATCCTATCACATTTGTTGGGAGCCGATAGCCATTAAGACTCTGGCCTCAGACACGTAGGAGAAACTTGGCCGCTTTCTAACAGCAAGGCTTTGTTTCCTGCCCAACTTCGCCCCCACATTCCAAACTACGTGCTCAGTAGCATGAGAAATTGCGATAACTGACCTTGTTGCCATTAGTCAAAGTACTGAGCACCCATTGAACTGCAGATATACCATATTAGGAACATCGTGATAAGTTCACCCGGTAAGCCTTGATTTGCATGCGGACGTCGCCACGGACGTCTTTGAGTACTGTTGCGCACCCTTTGTACCTTATTGGGAACATGTGGCTGATTAGTTGTTGTACAGTGTGCGGTTGTTACACAGTGTCCTTCATTGGAATATGTGCCTCCCACTTCCTTCTCTGTTGTGAATATATACCCAGAGTTTTGGCAAAATAAACGGGCTTGATCAGCACTTGTCTTGCCCCACGTCTCTGTGTCTTTTTGCCATCCAGGTTCGTTGCCTCTCCAGGTCACCGCGTGAGGGTCTCGCTGGACGAGACCCTAACACACATTGGAAAAGAACTAAAACCCGAGAAATAAAATCATCAGCATACAGACAACTGATCTTTGACAAGGACCAAAAGATATCAAATGGGAAGCAGATGCCCTCTTCAACAAGTGGTGCTGGAAAGAATGGATATCTACCTGCAGAAAGATGAAGCAAGACCCTTATCTCACTCCGCGCACAAGATTAAACTCAAGGTGGATCACAGACCTTGTGGTAAAACCCCAAACTATTAGGACAATCAATGAGGGAATTGCGACCAACCTGAGAACTTTGGTGCAGGGAATATCTAGGCTATCGGATATAGGTAAGGACACAAATACAGTTGAGTCACTAATTGGCAAGAGGGGTATACCGAAGATAAAATGCCTGTGTACATCGAATGAATTCAGCAAGAGAGTAATGAGAGTGCTGACAGACTGGGAAAATATCTTTAGTAATGACACATCAGACAAACGCCTTATTAAAATTTATAATACTCTGCTTGCTTAAAAAAAAAACAAACCACCTAATTACCCACTGAGGAGATGGGCAAAGGACCTGAACAGAAATTTCACAAGGGCAGAAATCTGAATACCCAGTAAATATGAGAAAATGTTCCTGATCATTAGCCATCAGAGAAATACCAATTAGAACAACTGTGAGATACCACCTAACACCCTCAAAGATAGCCAGAATTCTATCAATTCACAAAATCAGAGAGTAACAAGTGTTGGAGTGGCTGTGGTGAGATGTGAACATTGGTCCACTGCTGGTGGACTTGTATGTATGTACAGCCATTATGGAATTAGATTTGGTGAAGTGTAAAAGAGATGGAAATCAAGCTACCATAGGACCTAGCAATTCCCCTATTTGGCATATCCTCAGAAGAGGCAATAAATGAACCACAGTCAGATATCTGTGCCCCAATGCTCATCATGGCATAGTTCACAATCGCACGAAGTTGGAAACAACCCAAATTTCCATCAACAGATGAATGGATTCAAAAACTGTGGTACATGCATACACTGGAGTACTACACATGCCTGAAAAGCAGTGATGAATGCATGAAGCACATTGCCGCATGGGAAAAATTGGAGGAAATTATGTGAAGTGAAATAAGCAAAGGGTAAAAGGAGAAGTAAACCATAAGTCCACTTAAGTAAGCTTAAAAGGCAAAAGAGATATAGGGGGAAAGTTACTATATGAATACATTCCTGGGGTGAAGTCCAGGTTAGTATGGCAGGGGCCAGACCCAATCCAGGGATACATATGACAGTCAATGAAAAAGGAGGGGAAAAGCAAGAAAAGTGGGGGGAGGCATGGGTAGTAGGGGAACAGGGCACTAATACATCCAAGGGGAGGGTATTGTTTAAATCTTCACAGGAGTGAGAGAGAGGGACCAGACCTCAACCTGGTGTGCCAAGACATGAATTCAACATACTGGCATGATGCAGCAGTCCAATAGAGAGGTCTTCAGGGGAAGCCCCAATCCCAGCTACATGTCCAGCCTCCCTGCCTGAAGAATCATCAGTCTGATGGTTCCCAGGGTGACTGATGGAGAGCACTGAAGGAAAATGGACTACAAAGGACAACACTGAAGCTACAGCTCTGGGAGAGGGGCACTTCTGAACAGAGCACATGGGAGCAAACTATGAGTGAAAGAGAGAGTAGAACACACCCCTGGTCCACCAAGCCCAAGGATGATATTCCTGCTGGGAGCAGCCAATGCACAGAGAGGGCCATAGGGCTGGCCTCAGCACGAGACACGATTTCCATCAGTGACCCATAGCGCTACAGGGCATAACACCGAAGACACGGTGTGAGAATTGTCTCCAATCTGACCCTACCACACCGGGCAGAAACACTAAGGGTGTTTGACAGAGCAACAAGGGGAGTAAAGCAATGAAGTCCCTGAGGAATCCCAAAAATGGACTTTGGAGCCAGGGTGTAACATCCCATGAGACTCGACTGGCAAACACTCATAATAGTCAACAAACAAACCGGGAACTATTTATAGACTTCTTTTTTGCTGTTGGTTTGTTTTGTTGTTTTCTTTTTGTGCTTAATATTGTTCTTGCATGTCTATATAGATAAGGTAGGCGGGGTAAACAATCCTGAGGAGAAAATAACAGGACTGATGGTTCCGGAAGGGACACAGGAGATGGGGAGGCAGGGGAAAGAAAGGGGGGAGCCAACAAAAGCAGGATAGGAGAGCAACAAGTGATGTAAACTTGATGGTGAGGAAGGCGCAGGAGGCCTGATGGCGTTTGATTAAGTGCAATGTATCCACAAGGAATTACTGAAAACCAAATGAAGGTTGAAAATGATAGTGGGACAAGAGGAAAGTAAAAGGAAATAGGGAAAAGAACTAGGAGGTAAAGGACACGTAGAGAGGTCTAAATAGAGGTATGTATTTATATATAATGATCAGTAAATAGATCTATTCAAGTACTCCCTCAATGCAAAAATAGTTTGTTCTAATAACTTGCCATTCTTTGGTGCTCACCTTCCTGACTCAATCACTGAAGGCAAAATGGGCACATTAAAAAATGTGATGAAGAAAGCTGATGATGCCCAGATATCAAAAGATATAGCATCTAGGGTCAGGAAGGCTTGAAAATTTAAAAAGCGTCAATTTAGCTGAGAAGGAATAAAGACCACATGGAAGAAGCACACCAGCCTGTGTGATCATGTTGTGTCAATGGGATCAACTATCAGGCATCAAAGACCCAGAACAAAAAACCATATCACTGTGAAACCCAAGGCCATCTGTAGACAATTTGACACCCCCTCACAGAAGGGTCACAAGTAAGAGATGAGCCAGTCAGGGTGAAATATAGCACCAATGAAACATACTACTTTCCTCTAGTTATTCAGTGCTTCTTCTCCTCCTCCCCATTATCATGACCCCAATTCTAGCTTACAAATGCAGCTAGACAAGAGCATGTACACGATACAGATAAGAGCTGGAAACACAGGGATCCACGGCAGATAACCCCTTAGGACCCATAATGATGGTACCTATACCAGGAGGGGAAGGGGAAGGTGGGAGTAGAAAGGGGAAAGCGATCACAGTGATCTACATGTAAACCTCTCCCAGGAGGAGGACCAACAGAAAAGTGGGTGAAGGGAGACAGCGGTTGGTGCAAGTCATGCAAAAAGTAATAATTTATAAATAATCAAGATTTCATGAGGGAAGGAGGGTGGGGAAAGGAGAAATGAGAAGCTGATACCAAGGGTTCCAGTAGAAAGAAAATATTTTGAAAATGAAGATGGCAGCATATGCACAAATGGGCTTGACACGATGGATGTATGTATGGATTATCTTTAAGCTGTAAGAACTGCCAATAAAGTTATTTTTAAAAATTCTTGTAACATACTTTCCTGATTTTAAACCATTCCGTATTCCCTTGTTCTGTTTGCACAGCAGCCTCTTGATCCACGGACAGGTTCCTCTTGGGTGCAATGGAGTGTTCTCTAATGCCCATTCTTCCCAAGGCCATCCAGAGTTTGTTCTAAACCACACTGCTCCTGTGTTGTAGGTAGCTGAAATTTATTGTTTCCTCACCTCCCACTGATGTGTATATCTGAAAAATTGGGTATGTCCTAGAAGTGGTGGTGGATTTCAGCTGAAATCTGCTCAACCTCAAACGGCATTCTCATTATTTGGGCCAGATGGTTTCTCTGAGATGTCTCAGATTCTCTGGAAATATCTTGGACTTGACACATTTCTTTAGGGACCTGGAAGATGAAAACTAAGACTCTAAATGTGAAATAGAGACAAGGACCTTGCCTCAGGGACAGCAAACAGATAATGCCATCCCTTACAGCCAGTCATGTAAAACTTTATCTTTCTACCCACCAAAATTGGAAGAATAGGCATTTTTTGCATGTGAAAGCATTATATATGTTGTATTTATTTCTTGAATAATGAGCATAAGTAACATTAGATATGCAAGTCTGTTTTTGCGTGAATTGAGTGTGTTCTATATTGGATTTTGAAGATATGGATTTATTGCTCTATTCAATATAAACAGGGCAAACAGATTCGGATGCATTTTCACCCTCTATCTCTTTCACATCTCAGTACCTTTTCCGGGTCCTCGGTGTGTTTTAATATCTTACTGATTTACAGAGATACATTAACTGTATCAACTTGCTGGGATCATAATTCTCAGTGGTGTGAAAGTTTTGTAATTGTGTCAATTTTGAAGTCTGGTCGAGTAGTGGGCAGAGTTTGTCTATTAATCCAGAGTTGACAGCTTCAAATTGAGTAGGTCTCTAATTGAGAAAGATAAGAAGTCTGCTCCTATAACGGCATAGTGCAGTGTTTACTGAAGTACCTGATACTGCCCCTTGAGGGGAAATGGAATGGTGCACGTGTATTTTATGGGAGAAATATGTGGTTCCCATAAGGAATTAGAAACTCAAGGGCAGTTCTACCCTGTCCTAAATAGTCACCATTAGTATACTCAGACAAGGGGCAGTGAGATTTTTTGTAATACTTTATTCTGGATTATGGGCTATAGTAAAAACGTTTCAATAGTCAGCAAGGATGTGGGGAATTTTTTCCATTTTCCTGCTAGGGGGCATGCAAAAGGGCCACTAAGTTTGGGAGCATATGATTGACAGCACTAGTTCTAGGGAACAGTTCTAATCTGTTCATAGGTTGGCTGTGAGGGAGAATGGACACCATATTACTGGGTTTTAGTTTATTTTACATTTCTGGTATAATGTGGCCTCAGAGAATGGATCAGTTGGGATGGGATCATGTATGATCATATTCCGTGGTAAAGGGATTCAGGCTATGATAGCAAATCCTTTATCCCCTCATAATCTTTTCTGACCTAGATGTAAGGGGATTTTCCTGAGGTGTGGCTCCAGAACATTTCATCTCTGATCTGATTACAGCAAGAAAGGAGACCTGGATCAGAGCTCTGTGGACTAGCAGTCTCTATGCAGTGAACCTCCCAGATTCAAGGTAATGCTGAAGCATACATCTATGGTGCTGTCTAGGGCAGATTAAGCCCACAGACATTGCAAGCAGACAAGGACCTTGCCCAGACACAACAGAATAAGAGAGCCTTATCCTATGACTGATGGGATATGTAACAAAAGATATGAAATTCTACCCACCTAATCTATAAGAAAGTTAATTTTGAATGAAAAAAAAAACAGTTAATGATGCTTCCTTCATAAACACACTTAATAACTAAGGAAATGTGCTGGAATCTTCTCCAGAGATCAATAATCTAAACACATCTGGTTTGGGATGCAGTAATGGTTACTGTACTATAGAGAGATGGAGCTCTTTTCATTAGGTATTGGGCTTTTAATACACAGTCAAGGCAGAGTTGATTAGGTATTGGGTTATTAATCCCAAGGTCAGTGCTTTGAATTTACCAGCCAATACCCAGGGCAGATATGGGGTCATATACTCCTGGAATGATTTACAATATCATAAGACCAACAGTAGCCCTCATGGCAGAGTGGGTAACAGGTGGGCTGTGTACCCCGAGGTCTACAGTTCCCAACAGTCTGCTGTCCCAAGGGTGAAAGACAATGCTATCTGAGCCTGTAAAGAATTACAGTCTCAGAATCCCACAGGCGTCATTCCTCCTATGAGGTTGTGTGGCCTGAGAACTGAATGGAAAGCAGTGAGTCTGAGTCTGCTTGTTAAGTCAAAGGGGAACTTCCCCTATTTTCTATAAAGCTGCTCTGAGTAGCAATAGGCATCATGGTAGTGAATTTGTGCTAAGGGCCAGAGCCAGAGTTGACTTTTCAAAATGTCAAAACCATATGGCGTATAAGAGATCCAGTTAGATGAAGCTATTTCTGGAAGGGTTTTGCTCGTTCCTCCTTCCCTTTCACACTTTTCTGTTATTGAAATCACTTGGGTTGGTGGCACAGTGGATAATGTTTAATGGCTGCGGTTTTATGCTGACTTGGCTGGGCCAGGATTCTCAGAAGTTTAGGAATTACGAATGAGCTTAGGTGACAGTGTTCGATATAATGCCATCACTTCCATGAAGAGATTTGCTGTCAGCAGCCAAGTAGTGGGAGGTGTTATCCTGTTGGGTGTGGTTTTCCCCGTATAAATTCAAGTACATTCTATCTGCAGCTTTTGTCCAGTTCTGGGGACTTCCTAGACGTGTGGATCTCCAGATGTGAGAGAGCATCTTGACATATTTCATATATAGCTTGGATTCATCAATCTGCACAGCCATGAGGAAGGAGCCTACCATCTGACCTTCCCTTCTTATTTCATTGTGCATTCGACCTACTTGAGTCAAGAGAAGGGTCCAGACTGATATCTGAGCCTTGCCAGCCTCTACAACTGTGAATTGAAAAGGTGAGTAGTATGACTAGAAGGTTTCCTAACTATTTCTGACACAGGTGGCAGGATGGGAGAAAAACTGGACTTCCCAATCTAGTACAGTGCATAATCTTGAAACTCCACAAGAGAAATTCTCCCCTTTCCTATAGGATCTCTAGGAGTCAGCATTGACTCCAAACCTTCCAGTGAGTAAGGGTTCTGGGACGAAGGTTGTGGAGGGCTGGGCTCTCCCTGAGCTTTGAGCAGATGACTTATCATTCATAGTCCAGGATACCTTTTGGAGCAGATTGATCAGAATGAGCTCAGGGACTCACACAGTATTTTGGAGTTTTCCATGCAGAGTTTGTTGCTAAGTGAGGTTTCACCGATTGCCTCTCTGAAATAGAAATTTCCCCACCATTGTTCTTGGCAGCTGTTGCCCAGATATATCGAGAGACATTGAAAGTCATGGTGGAGAGCTGGCCCTTCATCTCGCTGCCCCTGGTTGTTCTAGTGACAATCTCACAGGACATCTTTTGCTTGTGAGAGGCAGTTGTCTTCATATTCTAAGTTTCAAGAGTATTTAGATAACATTTGATAATTGGTTGTTTTTAATTTATGGTGGCCCGTGTTTTCCGGAGAAGAACCGTGCCTCATAGTGTTTTCAGAGATTGCTTTTTCAAAAGTAAGTCACCAGGCCTCGCTCTTAAAGTGTCTCTGAGGAGAAACCAACTATCTT